>NC_079900.1:585087-657317 GCF_024868665.1 Triplophysa rosa | reverse complement strand
CTTTAAATCCACATCAAACATCATCACAGATCTCTTCTGAGTGCCTGATTAAAAATGCTCAGAATAATAAAACGATCACATCACAACGCTTGTATGTCTACATTAAACACCAGAAGAGAATCTCTATAACCAATGAAACGCATTTTCTAATGAGTTAAAATAGATGTAACCCACACCAGAGTGTAACAAAACCTCTAGTCTCGCGCTACTGCCCGCTTTCTTTGCTAGCCAAAAGGCCATATAATGACGACAGTTAAAGCAATCAATCACGTTCGTTTCACGCTCATGTTTAGAGGCGTGAAATGTCCCGCAGTAACAGTCGATGTACATCCACGAACGGTAAAAAATTTAAAGCGACAACGAGTAACTTTTGCTACTGTTGCCCCACGTGGTTGTTTAGCGAATTGTCTGTAGTAGTGCTAAAAACTGTCGCAAAGATTTCCCGCTGGCAGCTCAATACACGTGAGTTTGTTTACTAAGCCGACGGACCCAGATACGTCGTTCAAACTATGTCCACCGATCAGGTAAAGTAGTCCGTGTTACCATATGTTCTTCGTATATCAGTACAAAATTTATGTATCGTTTCTCCATAATTATAACTGTAATGTCAACAAAGAACGGTAATAAGCCTAGTGTTGCAGCTAGTTGGTCTGTGTATGACAGAGCGTGCTAGCTACATGGAACATTTGTATTTACCCGAAACACAACGCATGGACTTGAATGTGTTTTGTAACCTATAGTACTTTTCTTTTGTTATTATATCGGAAGTCACTAAACACAATCGCGACCAGCGTTGTGTTTTGTGTAATATATGTTAATACACAGTAAAAATGAAAAAGTTGAAGGAACTCAAATTCTAAAAAATGTTCTTGTAAGATCTGTAAACTTGTAAGTGGTTCCTGGAGAATCTCTCTTGTACAAGACAGTATCTAGAGGAACCCCCAAAATTCTGCATGAAATAGGGATTTTTAGTGTCTGATCATTTTGATGTTTTATGAGAATAAGAATAGTCCAAAGTTTGGTTTTTGGCCCCTGCTAAGTGAACACACATTTTAAAATCATGCACATGATTAGAAAAGGCTAAATGTTATTTGAAAAATTTCAGCAAGCTTTTTGATTATTTTATATTTCTTACTATTTGTATTATATAGATTAATTATATTAATATATTATAAATAAACATTTTTATTCTATAAGTAGATCCTAAGTCACTGAAATCTTTTGAAAATGTAAACGTTGTTGTGCTTTCCATCCAAACAAACTGCAGCTGCTCTGTGTGTTTATTGTGCAGTCTCGCCCTCCACAGTACTGTGGCGCTGTTGGCCCAATGTCGCAGCGTCAAGGCATGTGCCATGTGGCGCTTTCGTTAGTATGTGTGTTTAACTTTTTCCAGCTCTGCGCAGACCGATCACTTTATGACAAAAGCATGCGGACTTAGAATAACATCTCTAAAGCATACAGAGCAGTCAGTTCACAAATAGCTCTCACTGTGCTTTGATGTCGCCGATCCGTCTGCGATCAAACATCAGTGGCACGAGTGTTCACCGGTGTTGTTCCGCTCCGCGCAGGCGGGAATTCAAAATAACGGATCGCAACAACCTCTCGACTGTCCCATTGGATGTAAGTAAAGTCAAAATATATAAATAACTTAAATATACTAACTATGTCTGCATCTCTAGTAGATCCTGGATCTGCTTCTCCACAGCCTCCAGTTCCGACTGAAGTGCGATCGTTTCCTCATCTGCACTCAGAGGTACAAACACATCTGAAACATTAGCCATTAGTGATGTAATAATGAGAACAGTGTGTTAAGCAGTGAGCAGGCAGGCTGGGAATGCTAACAGCCTGAGGCTAATAGCGAATGATCCAATAAAAATAAATTATCAGTTCGTTTAAGGATGATTTTTGGTATGGGATATACTTAAGGATAAGTTTTACCCTCGGTGAATAACAATTTAAAACACAAGTCTTAAGATATAACAAGAATAAACGATGTATTAAGAATAAGTTTGAAAGACCTCCGACTCAAACCACGCGCTCTCAGCAAACAGGATATATTATCTCTCAGCTGCCTTACGCTTATAAAGTGCGAACCGGTGTTGCGTCAATGACACAGACTAATAACAAATACGTTCAAAAGTACAGGACAGTAACAAAAAATGTACAAATAACACTTACAAATCCAGGAGCAGGACCGCTAGGTCTGCATCCGTTTTGCAACCCGTTGCCTCTTGCTGCTCGCGCCACCGAGTGTAAGTCTGTCCGATATTGATTCATGACCGGCCTCGTGTCCGATCACTCTCTCGATTTTTTCTCTTTGCTTCCTTCGACAAAACCCTCTTTGTTTTTTTGGCTGGCTCTGCCATGGTGATGTTTTGGATAGTTTCGTCTTACTGTTAGCTCTGCTGTTGGCTAACTTCTCCCAGGCTACGACTAAAACGTGAAGTATGCCGTAAAGCAGGGGATAGGCGGGGCTTGTACAGGCCCGAACACCAAAGTTACAAGTGCAGTTTCAGCCGATAGGAGGCTGCTCAGGTAGCAACGGCAGTATAATTCGTCCAGTTAAAAGTTGACCTACCACTAAAATAATTTTAGAGACATTATTTTAAGGTAAAAAAGTTACTCGTTGCCGCTTTAACAGGAACAAAATGATTATAGGTTTAAGCCATGAACCTTGCATACTTTTAAGAATTAAGCATTTAGTCGATCGTGATGAATTCTTATAGCGACCGTTGTAAACACGGCTGCTTCTTAGATCAGACGGCTTCGTGCTGTTTCCAGGCGGACCGTAAAAGGAACCTTGAGTAGATGTATGGCTTAATATATTAATAATGGCATTGACTTTATAAATGTGAAATAAAAAAAACAGTGTAATTGTCACAGTATTCATAAACTTTGAAAAAATATTTTTACTCGAGGCTGCCATTTTTATGCATCAAAATTTGTGACGTAAAATCCGATAGCACACGCACATCTGGCAGACATCTATTTGATGTCTGCATTTTCATCTGCAAGACATCTGGCAGATGCTGTTTGCTCATCTGCCCTACATCTCTGAGACGTCTGCTGTCAGATGTCATATAGACCTCTAGAAGATGTCTGTAAGATGTGTAGGATTTAGAATGGATGTACAGCAGCTCTTTCTGAGATGTTTAGCAGATGTTTTTACACAGCAGATGTTATCCAGATCTCCATATCTTTAGCAGGCATCTTACAGATGTACCTGTGCTATCTGGTTGCAACCTAAACCCATTCTCTTTACGCTACAGCGAAGCACACACGTTTTCCACATAGGCCTATAGAGTAAAATATGAGACGTCAAACATAAGATCAGATATATAAATACACAGGGACAGTGGGTGGCGGTATGTCCTCTTGACACAAGCCAGGCAGCCTACCATAAAATAAAAATGCGTTCAGCAAGCGCCTGTTCAAGGTAAACACGCATTAAATCATAGCTTAAACTACCGTCTTTAAGCCAGTTAAGACTAATTAAGACATCATCATCCAGTATACTTTATACATTATGAGAATATACTGATAAACACAATAATAAGATGCTTGCGGTTTGGTTATTTATTCTGTATTAGAGCACACGTGAATATTAGCCCCCATCAGCTATGACAGAGAGAGTGAAAATCTGGATAAAATGCATTTTATAATGGCTAAAACATTGTGTATGTATTAGATTCGAAATGATTTTGGTTATTAATATGTATGTTTGTATTGTAATATTAAAATGTATGAAAATACACCAAATAGCGTCTTTATTTTCTTTCTTTATTATTTTAGTATTATTTACATATATATATTTATCCTAAAGCACCTTATATTTACTGAAGAACTGATTAGTGTGTCTGTGTTCAGTTTGGCTGCCTGTACGCGTGCAACCGTTTTACGTCATCGAAAAAGAACATGGCGGCCTCCTTAGGTTAAAACGAGTATTACATTTAGTTTTTTTTAAAAGAAAAGAAAACATTTGATGTGTTTCTAACAACAAATGCCTGTAGTGTAAGGCTATTACAACGTATTAAGCCATACATCTCTATACACTGGGTTCCCTTTAAAGAACACGACACGCACGTCTCCCGGAAATCCCATGAAATTCAATCAATCAGATGACGACTTCGAACGTGCTTAAGTGTTTCCAGAAAAGTGTGCCTTACGCATCAGACGTTTAGCCAATGGTCCGTGGGCGTGATGTCTGAGGCTGGGACTACAGACCCTCCAAAAAACACACAACACCTCAAAGTTTGATGATCGTTCTGCTGATTTTACTGTATAATAACATATAGAGCTTAAGAGAAGACAACAAACACATCAAGAATATGAAACATAAAGAGAAAACTAATAAAGTATTTACGTAAGAAATAAAATCAACTTCATCTCATCATTCAAACACACTTTCAGGATGATCTCCTCTAACTCAATAACTTACAGACACAAAACACAACATCACGGTTGTTCTTAGTGTCAGATCAATGTTGAGACACTGAACATGAAATCACCTCTGACATCATTCACACTGAACCTGAAGAGAACACAAGACATTGACCTGTATATCAGAAGTGATCATGTCTGTGTACTGTACAAAAATTCAAAGAGGTATGGGCAAAGCTTTTTTGAGACATTACGGTTAATTTAATTTAAATCAATGAAGTCATTTATGTATTTGTAATTGTACACATTTTTACTGGTCTTGATATCACGGGTAGCAGCTAAAAACCCTTCCTGCTCTACTGAAGAAACATCTTGATGAGTAAATTAACAGCAAATCTACTATTTATTTTCCACACTGAAGGCATGTTCATGGACGCTCTCCAGTGTGAATTTTCTTGTGCGCTACTTAAGACTTGTTTTCTGTGTGAAACTCTTTCCGCACTGAGGACCTGTGTATGGGCTCTCTCCAGTGTGAGTTCTCATGTGCTCCTTAAGCGTTGATTTGCGTTTAAAACTCTTTCCACACTGAGGACACGTGTATGGCCGCTCTCCAGTGTGAATTCTCATGTGGTCCTCAAGCGTTGATTTGCGGTTGAAACTCTTTCCACACTGAGGACACGGGTATGGACGCTCTTCAGTGTGAATTCTCATGTGCCTCTGAAGCGTTGATTTGAGGTTGAAACTCTTTTCACACTGAAGACACATGTATGGACGCTCTTCAGTGTGAATTCTCATGTGTACCTGAAGATGACCTTTCTGTCTGAAACTCGTTCCACACTGAGGACATGTGTATGGACGCTCTCCAGTGTGAACTCTAATGTGCACCTCAAGTGTTGATCTCTGTTTGAAACTCTTTCCACACTGAGGACACGCATATTGGTGCTCTTCATTGTCAGTTTTCATGGGCTCGTCAAGATGACTTTTCTGTATGAAACACTTTCCACATTGACAGCAGGTGAAGGCTCGCCTGCTTCTGTATTTGAACAAAACGGTTAAAATATGAATTAGGACAGATAATATGCAATTTGAGAGGCAGCCCTTAAGAAAATTAACCATGGTTTTTTTTTGTGGTACAAGTGTAGTAACCATGTTTTTTTGGTGCATTGATTACTTAGGGCAAAACCATGGTTTTACTACAGTAACCATCGTTTACTATAGTTTTTTCAAAAACCATGGTTATTTGTGATAACCAGTTACCATGTTTTTTGGTTTTAACTGTAGTAAAACCATGGTAAATTTTCGTAAGGGAGGGTTTAAGTTTTCGGTTAAAGAACAACTGACTTTCAACTAAAATAGGCTAAGCAGTAGGACAAATTTGGCTAACTTTAGCGAATAACCTCGTCATTATAAATCACATCTACAGATGGCTTGAAGAGGTCTCTAAAGATAGATATAACTGAAACACATAAGACCATGATTCAGTCTCAACCCTAACAGTTAAAATAACCTGAAAACATGACATTTTGTTCTGATATTACCTCAAACAGTGCAGGGAAACAGTCCGCTTCTGTTAGCGCAGCTTCTCTGTTGTCGCTGATATTACCGTAAACACAGTGATAGTGCCGCACACTCTTCCGTTTACATGATATTACCGTAATGAAAGTAACTCTCACTGTTCCGCAGTCAATTTTATTTATAAAGCACATAACAAGACAACATAAATTGACCACGGTGATGTACAAAAAGCTCACACAATGTGAAAAAAAGAATACTTGTTACCTAACCACTTAATTAATCCTTGTGTATCAATTAAAATACACATTTTTCCATATACAGTCGATTACTTTTTTTATAGTGAAAACTGTACTGAGGGCCTTCTGAACTTTTATCTCTGTAAAAAAACAATAAAAAATAAATAATAATGCAAACTAGTAAAAACAATGTTTGAAAGAAAAATATCTTCAAATCTCTGTAAGATACGACTCAAATACACAGAGAGGGATTTGTGATTTGCTGTAAATTAAGACTAGGGATGCTCATTGTAATGCATTTTGTTTTATCACTTTGCGTTGAAAGTAACCATTAGACATACGAACAATCAGTAACAACTTTATTCCGTCATGCGCTCCACGTAATTACCCTTACGTAAATCCGCACGTAACGTATGGGCGTGGCTTTGCTTGGTATTAACACAGAATATTACACTCATATTGACCGTTTAACCGTTAACTGATTGTTAAAATGTTGACCGGTTAATACTATCCGTTAAACGATTTAAAAGGTATGTTTATTTTAAGTTTAATAATATTAATAATATTTTTTTAATAATAAAAATAATTTAATAATACGTTTTTAAATAACCATTAATTCGTACATGCTTTTAGTTTTCTGTATAGTGAAAGAAAAACATGCTAAGCATTAACTCACGGAGCATGCAGACGCCTGCGACTAGGTGTAAATGCCCTCCGAAACGTGTAATTCATCTGATTGTTGAGGCCACATTTGTCAGGGCTTTACTCCTCCAAACGGAGTGCCACTGGCAGCCTTGCTCAAGCTCAAGTTCTTTGTTTTAAATGTAGACACAAGACAATAGCGCTCGCAATGCGCTGTGACGTTCTGTCTTCCCGGCGTGTCTACGGCTCAGCAAAGCTAATAGCGGAGCTACTGCAAGGGAATTTCGGTGCTAGCCATCAATTTATCCTTTACATAAAAAACATCATCATTACAAATTATGTCTAATATACATTTTCATAATGACGGTGAAATTCGCGTGCCCTTCACGTCGAAAAACGACGCCAAAGGGAGTCCGGAGTGAGAACGGGATGGTTTAGCTAAGACTGGCTGGTGGAAAGCAAATGTGACGCGCTTTCCGAGGCGTTATCTCTACATCCCCGGGACATCCGTGCCATCTGAAAGGGTGTTTTCTGCCGCGGGTCTAATTGTCAACAAGCTCCAGACTGTCACCACAACACATAAACATGTTACTTTATTAAATAAAAACTCCAAGCTTTGGACTGAGGTAGGCCTGCTACTTTTATTTGATATTATATTTTTATTTAATGTGAAATAAACTTTGCCGGTTCTTCTGTGTTTTCGTTTTGTCATCATTTGTTAATTATTTCAGTTTTTTCTTGTATGTTTATTTTATGCTTTAGTTTTTCTCCATTGTCCAAAACGCCGCAGGTTCGTGAAAATGTGATAGTATGTGAATGCATGTGCTGTTATTGATGTATTCATTTTGCTGCTGTTTGCATGTTTAAATTAATCTGTGAATTTTTTTTGTATATTTAAGGTGTCACAGACCCTCGTCTGTAGCTGTGTTCTCATTTCGAAATCTGCGTGCTCCGGATGTCGCATGCGAAGGCGTATGCGGCGGACAAACGCAGCCTTCGAAATGAGACGCAGCATGTATTTTTTTAATTCCAATTTATTATTAAAATTTTATCGGTTAATGGTTAATGTTCGGATAACGAGTGTCGGTTCTCGGTTAGGGAAATTAACCGAAATGAGCATCCCTAATTAAGACACACATTATTAACACACTTTTATTCAATACACACATACAAACCGCACTTTGACATCTGTCCTAACACACAAACACAGTTATAGTTGTTGGGAGAAACCAGACTCAGCCGGGAGGGCCAGGTCCCCTCTTATGTGTCACAGCTGCACTCAGTGACTTTGCTTAAAAATTAATGAGTAAATGTTTATAAGGCGTGGTTTAAGAAATTTCACTTGTTGAAACTGTTTAGGTCTTATTTTGTGATCTATATCAGACAACAGAGGAGTGTTATAAGCAGGGAAAATAGTAATGTCATAATGTAACTGAGTGCAGCTATAACTTCAAACTGCTGTCATGTGATGTAAATTTAGCGTTAAATACTAAGTATTGTAAATTTTGCATTAATGTGACAAGTAGTCCGTCTTTGCTCTTGGTTGGGGATGGAATTGCCTGAGATGGAGCTGAGATGGTCAGTCTGCAGGCTCTCGCAGGAGGATGGCACAGGATGTTCAAATGGAGCTGGCGTAATCTCTAGTTAGGGATGGGAATATGACGTTCATCTAGTCCCGGCGTAATCTCTCCCCTCGGGATGGGCATCTAATAGAGACTAATTAGCGTAGCTGCTGTTCATTAGTTATTTGATTTATTTATCATATTATGCATGAAGTGAATGCTTGGCGGAAAAGATGTGTTTTTAATCTAGATTTAAATTGGGAGAGTGTGTCTGACCCTCGAACAGTATAAGAAAGGCTATTCCAGAGTTTAGGTGCTATGTGACAGTGGTTCCCAAACTGGGGTACGCGTACCCCCGGGGGTATGCCAGGTGACGGAGGGGGTACGTGAACAAAATCCTGAAATCTACTGTTTACTTAATTATAACGCACCTGACAATCAACCAGGCATGTTTTTCTCACAAGCTAAATATAAAGACGTGCTCCCTCTAGTGTACACACAGCAAAATAGTAGTCACGTAGTGCCATAAAAGGTCAAATTCATTTCATCCAATCAAAAAATATGTGTCCACTCATGCGTAAGCGCACATCTTTACCTACCGCATGTAATTCGACTGCGCGCGGATTGGAACGAAGCAACAACTGCTTGTTAAATTAAAATGGATAAGTGGTTGCAAAGATTTAGGCCCGCAGCCACAGAAAGAAAATCGACCACACCCCCGGTCCCTCCAACAGCACTTCGGCTGCAGGTGTAAATCAACCACCCGCTCCGGTTGACACCGACACAGATAGCGATGCGTCGGAGACTACAGCGTCAACTCAGGTTCAGCAGTTCACAGAAAGACGATCAAAAAGGCGTAAATATGATGAGAAATACATTTCATATGGATTTACTTACATTGGCAGTGACGAAAATCCCAAACCACAGTGCGTTATACTGTATGTGCAAAAGTACTCTCTCATAACTGCATGAAGCCAGCGTTTTTGCGCAGGCATTTAGAAACAAAACATGCGACTTTGAAAAATAAACCGCGAGAGTTTTTCGAAAGACGGTTAAGACAACTCGGGAGTAGTAAGGCCCTTATAACAGCATCAGAAAACCTTAATAAGAAAGGACTGGAAGCATCCTACATGGTGAGTTACAGAGTGGCTAAAACGGGCAAATCCCATACTATTGTGGAGAACTTCATTCTTCCTGCTGCAGCTGGTATTGCGGGTATTATGCTTGGGGAAAAAGCCAAAAAAATAATAAAGAAGATGCCATCATCAGACAACAGTTTCACGTTGCATCGCTGATATGGCAGAAGACGTTTTAAAACAGCTATTGCTTCGCATAAAATCCAGCGAATTCTACGCTTTACAAATCGATGAATCAATGAATGTAGCTGGTTTGGCTCAGCTGCGTGCATATGTCCGGTATATTTATGATGGTTCAGTTATGGAAGATATACTTTTTTGCAAACCGTTGGAAGGCAGAGCAACTGGAGAGGAGATTTTCAAAGTTTTAGATGGCTTTGTAACATCACATGGACTTCAGTGGACAAATTGTGTGGGCATTTGTAGTGATGGAGCGAAAGCCATGACAGGCAGGCGGAGTGGACTGGTAACACGTGTGCAAGCAGTTGCGCCCTGCGCGGTTTGGGTACATTGCAGCATCCACAGAGAAGCGCTGGCCACCAAAGGAATGCGTGAACGTCTTAAGGGAGTTTTGCAAGATGCTGTAAAAATTGTAAACTTTATTAAAGCAAGGCCTTTGAATTCTCGTTTGTGTTCTGCATTGTGCAATGAAATGGGCAGCGACCACGTCACATTGTTACTACATGTACGATGGCTGTCCAGGGGAAAGGTTCTCACACGATTGTTTGAATTGAGGGATGAACTTAAAGCTTTTTTTATCGACCATCCCTTTGAATTGAGTAACCGCTTACATGACGAAGAGTGGCTTACAATATTGGCCTATCTGGGTGATGTTTTTTTCCCGTCTGAATGAGCTGAACATCGGATTGCAGGGCAGGGCATTCTCATGAATTGCGTATAAATAACATATTCACTGTTAAAAAAAAACTTATTTCACTGACTGAAATGCAAATCAATTTATAACCTTTATATAACATTTTCCCCCTGATTTTTATTAATATTCTGTCTGTATCAGTTAAAATAAACCTACCATAAAAATTATAGACCCTTCATTTCTTTGTAAGCAGGCAAACTTACAAAATCAGCAGGGGATCAAATAATGATTTGCCTCACTGTATTATCAAACAAGCATAAATCCAAAGTCTGGGCAAAGAAAATAACCGTGAATTTAATTTAAAACAATAACCTCATTTATGTATTTTTAATTGTACACATTTTTAATGGTTGTGATACCACAGGTTGCAGAAAAAAATATCTTGATGAGTAAATTAACAGCAAATCTATTTATGTCGAAAACTCTTTCCACACTGAAGACATGTTCATGGACGCTCCCCAGTGTGAATTCTCATGTGGACCTCAAAATCTGATTTCAGTCTGAACCTCTTCCTTCCACACTGAGTACATGTGTATCTGCGCTCTCCAGTGTAACATCTCCAGGGCTCTAGAGTGCGACCTTATTTCTCAATGGTGCGACTAAGAAAAATCTGAGGTCGCACCGGTGCGACCAGCCGTTAGAGGGAGAAAAAGTCTCCGCGACTCTGAAAGTCTGCCTGTGATTCAACAACAGACACACATTAGGTCCATATCGTGGTCTAAACCAATCAGAGACAGTGAAGGGCGGGCCCCCCTCTGATTGGCCGTGGTCCAGATTTTCCTGTACGTGTGTGTACCAGAGGTCGCGTTAAACGAAAATTCTGTCATTGACAAAAAATGTTTACCAGTGATCTGAAGGCCGTTCGTCCGTCATTTTGACGGATTACAATGAGGGCAATGTGTAACTCCCCGTTTCCCTTCATTAGAGCGAGATATTCTTGCGAAGGGACGTGCGTGTTTTCACATGTCATTGTTACTGACTAGACATATGTGATGCGATCTGGGAAAACCCGTCGGATGTCGCGCTGAGACGCCTATCAAAGTAAACCACATAACATGAAGAATGAAGGAGTATCAATGCACATTTACCGCCAGTCCTGTGTAAACTACGGCATGCAAAGTTTTTTATACAATGTTTCCGTGAGACGACAGAGCTCCCCGTCTGCAGCAAAGGGAGTTATCCGATCGCAAAACATACAAGGGATGATCAAAAGTCCAGACACTATGCACATGATAAACAACGTAAAACTTGCTTCACTGCTTATTAGTTGTTGTCCATAATGTTTGTTAGTTTCCTTGTGTAGTTATAACGGCAGAGCTCTCGTTCTTTAAGTGTGCCCTGCACCATTTTCCTTACTTTCGTTTTATTCAAACGGTTTTGTACAGCATTTTTATAGACTTCAACACTGGGAAATGTTTTTTTATTAAATTGTTATTAGAGTAAGTCTTTTACCACTGTAAAGTGACTTTTACTTGTGATACTGGACTGTTGTGCTTTTATTTTCATCACTTTAAACCCGTTTTCCTCCAAATTCCGTTCCTGAAAATCATAGCGCTTCAGCCGACCTCAGCCATAACTGTTGTTACATACACAAGGTATGAGCAAAATAAAAACTGATTTGGAAAGGGCTTGAATATGGTATCAAAAACTGTAATATATAAATTTGCACCATGTGTTGGGTTTTCCCAGATCGAATCACATATGAACATAAACATTAAAACATTAAATATATAGATGAATATAAACAACAACGGCTTTATTGGGCATTCAGTTGTATTAAAATACAACAAGTTCCGAGACGCAAGTACAACGTGATGACGTCACGAACATACTAATTACCACCTAATGCCACCTTGCACCATAGTGACGGGTAATAATACATTATGACGGATTTTTTACGAGCCTGTCAGTCAAAATGACGGACAATAAAAAAGTCTAGCGCAACCTCTGGTGTGTACGTGTGAAAATGCGTGTGCTGCAGTCAGACAGAGAGGGGAGGAGCCTATAGGTCCGTCAGTTAAACAGAGAGGGGAGGAGCCTATAGGCCCGTCAGTTAAACAGAGTGGATGTAGCGCGGATGATGAGAGAGGATGAAAGGAACGATTGACAACTTTTTCATGAATAATGTTAAGTTAAGGCCTGATCCGTCCGAAAATCATAAGTAACGCTCTGACACGGAGCCATCAACCTCCCAGGTTATGTCAAGCCCTGGTCCATTTATCTTGAGATGTTTTAAGTTAAATTTCAATTCAGTGAAGCACTTTAAGCACCAACACTTTTTCAGTAAGTTACCTTTCTTGTAGAATTGTGCTTCAAATAAAGAACTTTATGTTGACCAGATTGTTAGTTAATCATTTACAAGTCAATTTTGCCTTTATGGACAGCGATTTTAAAAAAAGTGAACTGGTAAAACTGCGGTGTTAAATGTGATGCGGTCGAAAATTTGGGTGCACCTAACTTTTGTGCTGGTGCACCCAAGAAAAAATGTTAGGCGCACCATTGCAACCAGTGCAAAAAGTTAGTCTAGAGCCCTGATCTCACATGCTCATCAAGATTTGATTTGTGTTTGAATCTCTTTCCACACTGAGTACATGTGTATGGTCGCTCTCCAGTGTGAATTCTAATGTGCTCCTCAAGATTTGATTTCTGTCTGAAACTCTTTCCACACTGAGGACACGTGTATGGACGCTCTCCAGTATGAATTCTCATGTGATCGTCAAGCGTTGATTTGCGTTTGAAACTCTTTCCACACTGAGAACACTCGTATGGTCGCTCTCCAGTGTGAATTCTCATGTGTCTCTGAAGATGACATTTCTGTTTGAAACACTTTCCACAGTGACAGCAAGTGAAAGGCTCGCCTGCTTCAGTTCTTTGCTTCCATATTGGAGAGAAAATCTTGTTCTTCTGCAAACTACTAGAAGACATTTCTAGCTTAAGATTCTGAGGTTTCTGACACTGATGTTTCTCCTCAACTTCATTCATGGCTTCACTGAACATCAGGTATGGTGGAAAAGACCTTCCAAAATAAAAAAAAATCAGATTAACAACTCTGAACAAAATATTTGAACAAAACGGTTAAAGTATTAATTAGGACAGATAATATGCAAATTCGGCCTAAGAACGACTGACTTTCATCCAAAATAGGATAAAACAGTAAGACTAACTTTAGCAAATAACCTCATCATTCTAAATCACATCTACAGATGGCTTGAAGAGGTCTCTAAAGATAGATATAACTGAAACACATAAGACCATGATTCAGTCTCAACCCTAACAGTTAAAATAACCTGAAAACATGACATTTTGTTCTGATATTACCTCAAACAGTGCAGGGAAACAGTCCGCTTCTGTTAGCGCAGCTTCTCTGCTGTTGTTGTTGTTGTTGATATTACCGTAAACACAGTGATAGTGCCGCACACTCTTCCGTTGACTTGCTATTACCGTAATGATACTTATACACGCGCACTCTCACTTGTCCACAGTCAATTCCAATTCTAAATGTATTTATAAAGCACATAAGACAAAATACTGTTTCTGATGTACAGAAAGTTCACACATATGGGCAAAAAACAATACTAGTTAGCTAACCACTTGATTAACCCTTGTCTTATATTATATATCCATTTTTCCCACTTTAACCGACTTTGATTTTTTTAACCAGATCCTTTTCAGATCATAACTACCAAACATTCATACATTATTTAGATTTTTAACCCTTTAGATCTTATTTTTTGTGGTTTGCGGTAAAACACGATGTCTTTTAAACTGTTAAAACACAAACTTTTTTTTTCAGTACATGCATACAAACCGCACTTTGACATCTCTACTAACACACAAACGCAGTTACAGCTGTATGTTTTGTTCAGTTTGCCTGCAGTGCTGTTTTATACAGCAGAAGTAGAAAAACTGAAAAGCTCCATAGGCTAAAATAAAAATAGCATCTTCAAAAAGTAAATAGTACACAGTTTTGAATCCTTGCCAACATAATGAAAGGATTTTTATTTTGAACCTTTATTTTGAATTTATGATTTATGCTTTAATTTCATACACATTAAAATATTTTGTTTTAATGGGTTTCAATGAGGACATTCTTGTTGAAACGTAACAATTGTGTGTACCTAGTTTAAAAAAAACATTTATGGAAGCAAATTAGAGCAAAATAATTTAATATAAATAAACCTAAATTGAAATTTGCATGAGGGTTAAAAGAGCAGCCCGTGTGACATGTGCCATGGCCGGCTCAAAGCCGTGGCAAATGAGGGAGACTACGAGCACAAGTTAAAGTAAAAAAGGTTTATTCACAAAATAAACATTAAAAATTCCATTCAAAATAAAATAAGGACATATTTGTCCTAAATCAAACTATAAGCAAACATATAAGTAAGCTAATCCATAAACAAAATAACTAAACAAAACAAAAGGCCAACCCAAATTAGAACAAAGGCCAAGCAAAGGGGCAACAGAGAAAATGCCGCCCGGTCTTCGGGAAGCTCCCCTCTTTTAAAGTTCTTCACAGGTGTCTTGAATTCTACGTACAAAAAGTCCCACCCCCTCCGCCGGCTGAAGAGGGATGGTCCACAGGCACGTCACACGTGTTAAATCTCTTATTTAGCGTACAGACTTCAGATGTTGCCAAAACAGTATATAATTGGAAAAAAATCCAGTTTCATGTGTTCATTTAAAGACGTCATGAAGTGGCCTTTTTATTGTTTTATACTGTTGTATGAGGTCTACTTATGACGTTCACGTGGTTTTCACATTCAAAAACATCAAAATCAATAAGTAATAGGCTATTTTCTACCCGGGTTCTACCTCGACAAGCGCTCGGTTTTAATGGGCGTGCCGCATTCAAGACTTGGAAGTAAATGCCCACTGCTATGATTGGATAGTAGTTTGCATAGTAAACTTAGTTGGAGCCTTCTGTGAATTTGGTTAACGTTAGGCTACACATTCGCCCTATTCACCTCTCCACATCTGTATTTCATGCGGTGCATTCGCACGGATAAGTGAAGCCTGTGATTTTACTCAAATTGGTGGGGGTCGGAACTGAAGCACGTGCGCACCCATTGCCAACAAAACACAGACATATGACTGCAGTTTATGTCCGGCATCTTTTAGCACTGGGACTGCGCCATCTATCGGTTTCAAACCATCTCTAAATCCAGCATTTTATCCAGCGTTTATATAACATCCATCACTGAAATGCTGTGAACAAACAAATACACACCTCTCACTATCGCAAGATTAACGATCTGCAGCTGCAGGCCCACAGTGTTTTATACATGTGTATGTACACAGAGTTTGTATGTGCGAGTATTGTGTAGGTGTGTTTGCACGCATCGAGTTTATGTATGTGCGAAAAAGTGTACATGCATGCATTACTAACATAAGATGTATTGGTATGGATTTCACATTAGTGCGCACATGTTTTTCATATGTGTTTGCTTGAACATCCAATAGTATACATGTATATGTGAGCAATGTATATATGTGTATGCACGCTTTTATATATGTATTCATAAGCGCAGTTTGATTTAAACCCTATACGCCGCCTCAAAGTCCAAACTGCAGGCACATCTGAAACATCACATTCCATATTTCCTTCTCTCTAAGAAGGGACATTAAAATTTTGAATCAATCCCCCTTTCTCGTGTCATTCAGCACAATATTTTTTTGTGTAATTTAGGACAACTTTCAATACACCGCAAAGACAGCGTGTATATTGGTTCAAAGTACATTCATGTAATTATAGCCTGATATCAAAGGAAGTGGTACATATTTTAGTAGGTGGCTAACCATCAACTTACCTCACCCAAACACTAAAATCACAGCAAATTTAGCTAAAAACACACAAGTTTTACGAGGTGGCAAAGTAGTGATAAAGGTCCACCCTAACCCCGCCCTTAAACCTAACATCACAGGGGCAAAATCTAATTATAATAAAACATACACATAAGATCGTAGGAATTCATACGAATGAGCCGCCTCATAAAATAGGTACGAATTCCATCAGATTGCATTGATATATATTTATAAATATGAAAAATACCACGTTTCAAAATACGTTAGATTGAAAGTCGTGCAGGGTGACACGTGAAAGTCATTTTGAATGACACTTGGCAAAAGGGGAAATACAGAAACGCAGTTTTCTCTTTACGCACAATCGGCATTTACTGAAATATATACGTGGACTGATTGCTTAATGTTATATGCATTATCAGTTATAATGTTGTAAATAATGTTCAGTTTCTTGTATCTCATAATTTGCTTCATAAGACATTAATATATCGGCAGGAGGTGCAGGGATTACTTTGCCCATATATGCTTTTTGACGGCGCTTGCATTGTATGAATGACCAAAGCACACGATTTCATCTAATGAATTTCTTTACTGTACTACATTGGAAACAATGTCACCTATATCTTAGATGACACGAGGGGGAGTAACAACAACACCAGTGTTTCTGTCTTTCACTATATTTAATGTTGCTGTCTTGAATATCAATGTGCTTCTCCAAACCTATTTGTCTGAGCCTGCCCCATGATCAGTTCACCAAATCCTTCCGTTCCTTTTCGGTTCAAAATCTATTGGTCCATGTACGGTCTGATATCTTTATTAGCTACCAAAATGCCGGTGAAAGGTTTGAATATTAATTCAAAATCGTATGTGAGCAGTAACGAATGTGATTTTACAAGTAGCAAAGTAGAAGTATTAGCTTAACAAAGTACACGTATAATTACGAGTAGTTCTAATGCGTTACTTCTACCCCTGTCTACCCCCTGAAAGGTTTTTAGACACATTATTGTGAATTTAATGTAAAACGTTGATCTCATTTATGTCTTTGTATTTGTACACAATTTTACTGGTCTTTAATCGTGCAGCCATGGACACTCGCCAGGGTGAATTTTCCTCAAGACTTGTTTTCTTTATCAAAGTCTTTCCACACTGAGGACACGTGTTTCAGCGCTCTTCGGTGTGAACTGTCAGGTGCGCCTTAAGATGATGTTTCTGTCTGAAACTCTTTCCACATTGAGTACATGTGTGTGGACGCTCTCCAGTGTGAATTCTCATGTGGACTTCAATATTTGATTTCTGTTTAAAACTCTTTCCACACTGAGTACATGCGTATCTGCGCTCTTCACTGTGAATTTTAATGTGCCTCTCAAGTGTTGATCTCTGTCTGAAACTCTTTCCACACTGAGTACATGTGTATGGTCGCTCTCCAGTGTGAGTTCTCGAGTGCTCATCAAGCGTTGTTTTGCGTTTAAAACTCTTTCCACACTGAAGACATTGGTAAGGGCGCTCTTCATTGTGAATTATCATGTGCCTCTCAAGCGTTAATTTGTGTGTCAAACTCTTTCCACACTGAGTACATGAGTATGGTCGCTCTCCGGTGTGAATTCTTATGTGCTCCTCAAGATAATTTTTCTGTGTAAAACTCTTTCCACACTGAGGACAAACATATCTGCGCTCTTCAGTGTGAATTCTCAAGTGAACCTCAAGCGTTGATCTTTGTTTAAATCTCTTTCCACACTGAGTACATGTGTATGGACGCTCTCCAGTGTGAATTCTCACGTGGTCGTTAAGCGTTGATTTGCGTTTGAAACTCTTTCCACACTGAGAACACACGTATGGTCGCTCTTCAGTGTGAATTCTCACATGCACCTTAAGATGATTTTTCTGTGTGAATCTCTTTCCACACTGAGGACACGCATATGGGCGCTCTTCAGTGTGAATTCTAATGTGCTCCTCAAGCGATGATTTCTCTCTGAAACCTTTTCCACACTGTGGACATGTGTATGGGCGCTCTTTAGTGTGAATTTTCATGTGCACCTCAAGATTTGATTTGTGTTTAAAACTCTTTCCACACTGTGGACATGTGTATGGACGCTCTCCAGTGTGAGTTCTCATGTGGACCTGAAGATAACATTTCTGTTTGAAACTCTTTCCACAGTGACAGCAGGTGAAAGGCTCGCCTGCTTCTGTTCTTTGCTTCCATTTTGGAAAGAAAATCGTGTTCTTCTGCAAACTACTAGAAGACATTTCTTGCATTACAAGATTCTGAGGTTTCTGACACTGATGTTTCTCCTCAACTTCATTCATGGCTTCACTGAACATCACTGTGTGGTATGATGGAACAGACCTTCCCAAAAGAAAGAAAGTCATATGAAATAAATTCATTTTCACATTAACAACTCTGAACAAGTATTTGAACAAAATGGTTACTGACTTAAGTTTAACCAACTCGAAGTAGTCTGACTCTCCCCCTGCATCCCAATTGCATACTACTTGTCCTAAATAGTATTGGAAATTAAAGATAGTATGGCCCAACTCATAGTTGCCCGGTTTCTTAGCTTAGGCCAGGACTATAGTAAAATTAGGACATTTGAGCTACTTTTATAAATATGCCCTATAGCAAAAAAGATACTTTAAGATGTTGAAGGTGAGTTATTTTCAGTTAAGACTGCGCAAACATTCATTTTAGTCTGGGATTAGCCTTAAGACTTGTCTGTGAAACCGGGCACAAGAGTTGCACAGCTGCAGAACGTGCTTTTAAAATTACACTTCATAGTGTTAATGAATTCAAGTAACTAAAAACAGTAAGACAAATTTGGCTAACATTAGCGAATAACCTCGTCATTCTAAATTACATCTACAGATGGCTTGAAGAGGTCTCTAAAGATAGATATAACTGAAACACATAAGACCATGATTCAGTCTGAACCCTAACAGTTAAAATAACCTGAAAACATGACATTTTGTTATGATATTACCTCAAACATTGCGGGAAAAACAGTCCGCTTTTGTTAGCGCAGCTCCTCTGTTGTTCCTATATTACCGTAAACACAGTGATAGTGCCGCACAGTTCATAGTGCCGCGCATAGTTCCGTTGACGCAATATTACCGTCATGATAGTTATACACGCGCACTCTCGCTGTCCCGCAATCAATTTTATTTATAAAGAATATAATAAGACGAAATAAATTGTCCACGGTGATGTAAAAAAGCTCAAACAATGTAAAAAAAAATAATACTTGTTATACCTAACCACTTAATTAATCCTTGATCAGCAATTAAAAAAACTCACAAATAGATGAAAACGTCCATGTCCAAAAACAGTCTTATATTATGTATCAATTTTTCCCAGTTTTATTTAATGGGCATCCCGAGGCGGGGGAGGAAGGCAGAAAGAGACTAATTAGCGTAGCTGCTGCTCATTCGTTTTTATTTATTTATTTTGCATATTATGCATTAAGTGAATCCCAGCAAACACAGAACGAAATAACGTTTTATTTCCGTAAAGAAGGATTCAGTTGTTCTAGGTGTTATCAAAAGAGGATTTTTGAGATCTTAAGAGAGCCTGGGTTGTAGTGGGATAGAAGCTCTGTTAGATAAACCGTTTAAGGCTTTATAAGTAATTAAAATGACTTAAAAGTCAACGAGATACTTAATGGTTAGCCAGGGTAGAAGGGATGATCAAATTGGGGTTATGTGATCGTATTTTCTGGACCTTATTCAGCACTTATATTAAATCTATTCCACCCACAAAAATATGAAATATGTTTTTACAGATAATTCTCTATGTCCATAAAATAGTATACAGATACTGTATATCTGTACCTTATGATGATAATCTGTGCCAAAAAACACGTCTTTGTATTTTAACAACTCAAACCAACATCATTTTCGAACAATACATAGTAACAATATAACCTATATACAGTATACACATAAATATGATCTTGTGAAACTCAGTGATGTGTTTTCAATGTAATGTCAATATCTTATAAACATACCTCCATTCATTATGACAATGTTCTCCTGTACAACATACAAACCTTCTGACAAACTGAACACTGTTCTTTAGATTAAAATACTATTTCCTCATTGCTTGTTTATTAGATGAATTCTCTGAGCTTGACTTTGCTTCACACTACTTAAAATCAGTACATCTAGCTGTAATATCTGATAATAAAGATATTCTGGACTGGAAAACTAAAAAATATATGAAACATCATTCATTGAATTTACTACTAGAACACATAGATAATATATATTCCTGAAGTCTTCAACATGTGTTGTGTTTCATCATCAATCACGTGCTCCTTCATCTCTCTCTACATGACTTGTTTACATGACGTGTGTGGTCAGTTCATTCTCCATCTGTACTAGACACATTCATTCAGTTTTCTTCACCATTTATGCATTCATGACCTCACGAATACATTGTTGTAATTCATTGTTGGGAGAATCTCCTGCAACGCTTCTGAATAAACTCCAACTGGTTAGAAATGCAGCAGCCAGAGTGCTCACTAGATCAAAGAAATTTGACCATATAAGCCCAATTCTGTAATCATTGCACTGGTTGCCTATTAAGTTCCAAATAGACTTCAAAATCCTGCTAGTAACTTGTAAAGCATTGAATGATCTAGCAGTGGTTCTCAACCAGTGGGGGGCGCAGAGGTACTGCAGATGGGGCGCGACGGTTCCCCGAAACCTCAACCTTTGGAACTTGATCGCAAATGCACAGAGCAACGCGATCGCAAATTGACGGAGGTCAATGTTCTGTCTGAAGCTGCGCGCGTGAGCGGCCACGCAGAGTCATTGTAGGTCCTGGCCGGATGCTCTTCCCAGTTCAGCCAAACGCTCGTGATGATGGGAAGTCCACCTGATGGCAACTGTGGCCACAACCTAGGATCCCAAGGGATAATACAATGTATCTTAATACCGTATATTCTCTTAAATTTTCCCCCTAGTATTATTTTTATTACAATGTGTGTAAAGCTGCTTTGTCGTTATGGAAATTGTGAAAAGCGCTATGTAAATAAAATTGATTGAATCATATTCTCATCATTGTAAATAAGATCCTTTTCTTTTAGATTATCAAACAAATATAAATCCAAAGTCTGGGCAAAGCTTTTTAGAGACATTATTGTGAATTTAATTTAAAACAATAACCTCATTTATGTCTTTTTAATTGTACACATTTTTAATGGTCGTGATACCACAGGTTACAGCAAAAAACATCTTGATGAGTAAATTAACAGCAAATCTAAAATTTATGCTGAAAACTCTTTCCACACTGAAGACATGTTCATGGACGCTCCCCAGTGTGAATTCTCATGTGGACCTCAAAATCTGATTTCAGTCTGAAACTCTTCCTTCCACACTGAGTACATGTGTATCTGCGCGCTCCAGTGTGACCTCTCACGTGATCATCAAGATTTGATTTCTGTCTGAAACTCTTTCCACACTGAGTACATGTGTATGGTTGCTCTCCAGTGTGAATTCTAATGTGCCTCTCAAGCGTTGATTTGTGTCTGAAACTCTTTCCACACTGAGGACATGTGTATGGACGCTCTTCAGTGTGAATTCTCATGTGCACCTCAAGATTTGATTTCTGTTTAAAACTCTTTCCACACTGAGTACATGTGTATGGACGCTCTTCACTGTGAATTTTCATGTGATCCTCAAGATTTGATTTGCGTTTGAAACTCTTTCCACACTGAGGACATGTGTATGGTTGCTCTCCAGTGTGAATTCTCATGTGTCTCTGAAGATGACATTTCTGTTTGAAACTCTTTCCACAGTGAGAGCAGGTGAAAGGCTCGCCTGCTTCAGTTATTTGTTTCCTATTTGGAGAGAAAATCTTGTTCTTCTGCAAACTACTAGAAGACATTTCAAGCTTTACAAGATTCTGAGGTTTCTGACACTGATGTTTCTCCTCAACTTCATTCATGGCTTCACTGAACATCAGGTATGGTGGAAAAGACCTTCCAAAAGAAATAAATACATTAATTTTCAGGTTAAAAACTCTGAACAAAATATTTGAACAAAACGGTTAAAATATTAATTAGGGCAGAAAATATGCAAATTGGGCCGCAGGGACTGAGTTTTCAGTTTAATTACAACTGAGTTTAATCAACTCTGAGTAGTCTGACTCTCACCCTGCATCCCAATTGCATACTACTTGTCCTAAATAGTATTGGAAATTAAAATGAGTATGGCCCAACTCATAGTGGCCCGGTTTCTTATCTTAAGCCAGGACTATGCCTGGGATTAGCCTTAAAACTTGTCTGTGAAACCGGGCACAAGAGTTGCACGGCTGCATAACGTCACGTGCTTTTAAAATTACACTTCATAGTGTCAATGCATTCAAGTAACTAAAATAGGATAAAAAAGTAGGACAAATTTGGCTAACATTAGCAATTAACCTGGTCATTATAATCACATCTACAGATGGCTTGAAGAGGTCTCTAAAGATAGATATAAGTGAAATACATAAGACCATGATTCAGTCTGAACCCTAACAGTTAAAATAACCTGAAAACATGACATTTTGTTCTGATATTACCTCAAACAGTGCAGGGAAACAGTCCGCTTCTGTTAGCGCAGCTTCTCTGTTGTTGCTGATATTACCGTAAACACAGTGATAGTGCCGCACACTCTTCCGTTGGCATGATATTACCGTAAACACAGTGATAGTGCCGCACACTCTTCCGTTGGCACGATATTACCGTAATGATCGTAATACACACACTCTCTCACTTGTCCACAGTCAATTCCAATTCTAAATGTATTTATAAACAGTGTTGGGCAAGTTACCTCCAAAATTTAATAAATGATATACTAGTTACTGTCATTTAAAAGTAATTAGTTATATTACAATATTACTGTTTTTGAATTGTACTGCGTTACACCACTTTGCGTTACTTTGTGAGTTACATTGATTAAAATAACCACAAAAGTACGAATACCCTACTAAAAAAAAACACCACTGGATTTGATTACCACAAAATTGATTACATTCCCATTCTAACCATTAAATCCAGTAGAATTTATGTGACGGTCTCTATCGCTTTTTCAGCAGCGTATGCGTTCTAAAATGCTAAAATATAGTTTATTGCTGTTCAAGAGAGAGAGAGAGAGAGAGAGAGATTTACTTCAAGCAAAGCGAAAATAAAACCGCTAATAAAGCATGCTTTCTTAATCAACGTACACAATGAAAATAAACACTCGACTATACATATGGTTATCATATTTTTATTATTTATTTCACTTGTTCTTGTTTAGAAAATGAAGCATACACTCGCGTTAAGGAAATGCGCGCTCAGACGCAGCAGGCGCACACACACATAACACTGCGCTGAACATTTAAGTTTATTAAGGCGCTTTGTTTTTTCAAATACATTTTTAAAAATGTATATTACAAATCAATCTGTTATTTTCAGTAATGATGCTGTTAAAAATATTTTTGCAGACTTTTCAAGTTTTGTTTTTCTATCTAATGGTCTGTGGTGGAGGCCTCATGGTTTAGTTAAATTATCACACTGCATAAATAGATGATTATGTGTGTGATGAGGAAATAGAATAAGCTGGTAGTAATAATAATGCTGTAGTTATTTCTATAGTCTATTTATTTTGTGTAAAATTTCAACAGAGTCAGTGGCTGTCCCTCCCTGGATGCCCTCCATCACTGGCTTCCCTTTATTCAACTCCAGGGCCAGCTCCTCTGCTGTGGTGAAATCTTGGGTTGGAGTACAACTGCTAATTGATGCATGACAACTCTTGAATTTTTATTCTCATGGTTTTTTTCAGTGGAGCACTGCTTCTTTGGACTAAAAAATAATCCAGTGTCTTAGTAAATATCAGAAAAATGAAAAGCTATATTTACTTAATAAAAACCTTTTAATGTCATTTCAGTGATTTTTTTGGAGTGAAACATTAACAAATTGATCACAAATCCAACATTTATTTTCTGTAAAATATTCATATACAATTTGGGTTTATTTAATGAAAAAATATATGTAATTAATTAACAAATTTTATTTTCAATATATACTTGATATTTTGGGTAAAGTACAATAGAAATAATGAAGTTACTCAGATTGACTTAGGTTTTAACTTACATATACTCATTTTAAACAGTTATATTTAATTGATTTCAAAGCTTTAAAAATTGAGTGTAAATTGTTTCACCCAAAAAATTAATATCACAGTTAGACTTTTTAAGAGTGTACTTGCGCATTCAATCGGTCCGCTTTGACTAGGCTTTTTCTCTTTGTTTTATAATAGCAGCCGTATTTCCCTTTTTACATATTATATGTTTTACCTCTTCATCTGTTTCCATTATGAGCTGTTGCTCAGTTGGCGAGAAGTATGCCGCACATGTTCTTTCCATTTTTGCATCACCGATTCTGTGATCGATCCCGTGTTCTATTTAAGAATGCCGTGAACGTGCACTCATCCCAAGTATCTACACCTGGCTTGACCTTGCTCCGCGTTCTCATACTGGCGCAGCAAACTTGCAACGGACTAAACCGGATGCACTGATTAAGCTAGGTCAAGCCGCACCTTTACTGTTATCCTGGCTTTCTTTATTCTACTTTTGTGCAATACCCCCCGGTTCTAGAAAGATACTCGATGTCTTTGTCAACACCTCATAGTTTGATGATCGTCATATCTAGTGACTTCTGCTGACTTTACTGTATAATAACATATAGAGCTCAACAGAAGACAGCAAACACCACAAGAATATGAAGCATAAAGAGAATTTAAATGCTCTTTAAATGCTTTATTTCGTTCATTTTTATGAGTTAAAAGTTCGTCACAATCGTTCTGTTTAGCCCCAGCGGCTCCATGCGTTACTAGTAACTCCCGTGAACTATTGAGAGCCTCCATGAACCGCCATTGCTGTAAAAACTGTTCCATTGGAGTCGACGCAACTGTCTCTCAATGGCTCCGAGTCTGCCAAACTGCACTTGGCGTGTCTGAAACATCAGGTGAGTTCCAATCGCATTCATGTTCCCTACTTGCTAAGAAGGGCTGAGATCCTGAGATAAAAACTCTGGCGGGAGATGGACAATTTTACCTCATAATAAAGCAGTTTTGGATGACACTTGGCAAACAGAGTAAACACAGTTTTCTGACGACCCTTCTTCTTTTGTCCCTTTCTCGAAGCGACTTTCAAGTCTTTCTGTCAAGTCTAGTTTATAATTGTTGAAATAAAGTGTTTTTGTTGTTACAAAACCCGACCGATCCACTTCAGAAGACATGTGTTACCCCCTGGAGGCGTGTGGATCAGTTTTATGATGGATGAATGCGCTTTTTGAGTTTCAAAATAATGGCTGCCATCCGCCACTATTACCAAGCTGAGAAGATCTAGGATTTTATTCAGTATTACTCCGACTGAGGTGCGCTTAAAGAAGAAAGTCAAATACACATAGGACGGCGTTCGGATGAGTAAAATATAGGCTAATTTAATTTATCCAATGAAGTGTTCCTTTAAGAGCAAATCTAAATTTTATGGTGAAGGCATGTTCATTGACGCTCTCCAGTGTGAATTTTCTTGTGCGCCTCCAGACGTGTTTTCTGTTTGAAACTCTTTCCACACTGAGGACACGTGTATGGACGCTCTCCAGTGTGAACCCTCATGTGGACATTTAGATGACTTTTCTGTCTGAAACTCTTTCCACACTGAGTACACGTGTATTGGCGCTCTCCAGTGTGAATTCTCATGTGAACGTTAAACGTTGATTTCTGTCTGAAACTCTTTCCACACTGAGGACATGTGTATTGGCGCTCTCCAGTGTGAATTCTCATGTGAACCTTAATCGTTGATCTCTCTTTAAAACTCTTTCCACACTGAAGACATGGGTAAGGGCGCTCTTCACTGTGAATTATCATGTGCTCATCAAGCGTTGTTTTGTGTGTGAAACTCCTTCCACACTGAGGACATGTGTGCGGTCGCTCTCCACTGTGAATTTTAATGTGCACCTTAAGATGATTTTGCTGTGTGAAACTCTTTCCACACTGAGGACATGTGTATGGACGCTCTCCAGTGTGAATTCTTATGTGCTCCCCAAGATAATTTTTCTGTGTGAAACTCTTTCCACACTGAGGACACGCGTATCGGCGCTCTTCAGTGTGAATTCTAATGTGGTTCTCAAGTGTTGATCTCTGTTTGAAACTCTTTCCACACTGAGTACATGCGTATGGTTGCTCTCCAGTGTGAATTCTAATGTGGTTCTCAAGCGCTGATCTCTGTTTAAAACTCTTTCCACACTGAGTACATGTGTATGGACGCTCTCCAGTGTGAGTTCTAATGTGCTCCTCAAGTGTTGATTTGTGTTTGAAACTCTTTCCACACTGAGAACAAGTGAAAGGTTTGACTGCTTCTGTTCTTTGTTTCCTTATTGGTGATAAAATCTTGTTCTTCTGCAAACTACTAGAAGACATTTCCAGCTTTACAAGATTCTGAGGTTTCTGACACTGATGTTTCTCCTCAACTTCATTCATGGCTTCACTGAACATCACTGTGTGGTATGATGGAACAGACCTTCCAAAATAAATAAAAACATTCATTTTCACATTAACAACTCTGAAAAAAATATTTGAACAAAATGATGAAAATATTAATTAGGACAGATAATATGCAAATTGGGCAGCAGGGTCTGAGTTTTTGGGTTTAAGAACAACTGACTTAAGGTTAATCAACATCCCAATTGCATACCTGTCCTAAATAGTATTGGACATAAAGATATTAGGCTATATGGCTCAAATCATAGGATGTTTAAATAAGTAAGAAATAATGTATCTGCGTGTATACTGCTATGCTGCACACTAAAAATATATATACTTTTCCATAACAAAAATAACGCAAACTTTTAGGGCATATTCAAGTCAAAATGGGACACAACATGAGTTGCACGGCTGCAGAACATGCTTTAAAAGTTACACTTTAATAGTGTTAATGCATTCAAGTAACTAAAATAGACTAAACAGTAAGACAAATTTGGCTAACATTAGCGAATAACCTCGTCATTCTAAATTACATCTACAGATGGCTTGAAGAGGTCTCTAAAGATAGATATAACTGAAACACATAAGACCATGATTCAGTCTGAACCCTAACAGTTAAAATAACCTGAAAACATGACATTTTGTTCTGATATTACCTCAAACATTGCAGGGAAACAGTCCGCTTTTGTTAGCGCAGCTTCTCTGTTGTTGCTGATATTACCGTAAACACAGAGATAGTGCCGCACACTCTTCCGTTTACATGATATTACCGTAAACACAGTGATAGTGCCGCACACTCTTCCGTTTACATGATATTACCGTAAATACAGTGATAGTGCCGCACACTATTCCGTTTACATGATATTACCGTAAACACAGTGATAGTGCCGCACACTCTTCCGTTTACATGATATTACCGTAAACACAGTGATAGTGCCGCACACTCTTCCGTTGACATGATATTACCGTAAACACAGTGATAGTGCCGCACACTCTTCCATTGACATGGTATTACCGTAATGATACTTATACACGCGCACTCGCACTTGTCCACAGTCAATTCCAATTCTAAATGTATTTATACAGCACATAATGAAGACACAATAAATGGACCACAGTGCTCTACAGAAAGTTCACACAATGGGCAAAAAATTATAACATTAGTTACCTTAATTAAAACCTTAGTTTACATCATTGTCATGCACAGTGAGGAAAACAAGTTTCCCTGCATGAAATTATTTCTATGCTGTCCACAGTGAATGCCAAGACAAGTGCAAAACTATGTAAGAATTAAAGAAAATAACACACACGCACGCACGCACACACATGTCTGGTTTATTATCTCCGTGGGGACAGTCCATAGGCGTAATGTTTTTTACAATGTACAAACTGTATATTCTATCCCCTAGCCCTAATCAGAGATTAGATCATAGATCATAGAAAACTTTTTACATTTTTAGATTTTTAAAAGATATTGTTCTGTACAATTTACAAGCTTTTGTGACCGTGGGGACCTCAATTTTGGTGTGCATTCAGGTTTAGGTCCCCACCGGGATATAAAAACATGTCGAAACACACACACGTACGCACAGACAAACATAATAAATAAAACTATGCTGCAGAAGTAGGAATATAGACTACACCAAAAGAGGTCAATTTCTGAAAAAAATTACAAGTAAATTTTACTCAATTTTTCTTTTGTAAGTTTCTGCACTCAGGTTTATTAAGTAAATTTCATACCCGTTTAACTAAGTAAAACTTGCTTAAGGAAGTTCAGTAAAATTAACAAAGTAAATAAGCACATATTTAACTTGGTCGGTTAAATTTTGTTGTGTTGTTTTTACTCACTGATCTGATGTAAATAATTGATATAATTAAGTAAACTCTATTTCTCTTTTAATTAAATTTTACTTGTTTTATTTATTGTTATTAATTATTTTTAGTTAAATAAAACGAGTTACTCTTACAATATGACAGAAAAAGTACTGTGACAACAAATGCGCAATCAAGAGTTTTTTATTAAGAGCTTAATTTTAAGGAATAATACGCCCTTAAAGAAACTTATGATCTTTAAGACAACTTTAAGATGCATAATAATGCTTACAATCAATGCTTGTAAATATTTAAACAGCTCAAGCAGTAAACATCTGTGTGCAATGACACATAAAACTTTTGCTCACTTATTGAAACCATTTACACTTTTGTCTAATGTGAACTGAAGACAACAATTAATGTATGGTCCCTTTTCTGCTTCCCTTCCAAGTGACGGACACAACGAGCAGGATCCACATGAGAAATATACTGTATTCTGCGATAAAGAAAACATAAAAAGAAGTAATTAGTAAACTGTCAAATTCTATTTACAAACCAAAAATCATTTTTTGCATTCGCACCCCTGAAACAAATAAGGTTAAACAAGAGTCTGTCTGTTTTACGTTATTTGACGGAACCATAATGACATACAAACGCAGTAAAACGAAACGGCAGTCACTAACTAACAAGTTCAGATCCGACGCATTATTATTAACACCAGACGCGAAAAGAAAATATAACCCCCATTAAGCATCGCGTAATATTTAAGGGTTTTAGACGTATTTATGTAACTTGAGGTATTGAGATGTAGTATATAAAGTTTACGAACCACTGCACAGTCACATAAAACAAAACCTATCGAAAAAAACGTATATCACAGGTAAAGTAACAAATTCATTACTTTAATGTGTCTTTATGTAAAACTAGAGATTGTAAAATGTCATATAACGTTGGCTGAGACTAAAGATTGTCGACGACTCTAAACTTTCCAAATGTGCAGAAAATATACAGAATTAGGCGATGACAACTCAGTTGTTCAATTTTATCACCATTACCAAATACATTAAATCAAATATGCCAAAATAGAATGCCTTTTCAACTACTTACCTGTAGAAGAAAATGGAGAAGCTCTTCGTGAGAGACATGTCCAGCTGCGGAACCGCAGTAACATTTTCAGAACCGCAGTTTCAGAACCACGGCTACAGAACGGTAGTGATGGCGGAGAAACCGGTGAGTTGTGCAATGTCTTTTGAATTTTGTATTAAATAACGATCGTATATGACGTTATTTGTTAAATAATGAATTTGTGCATGACTGTATCAACTTACTGAAGCTTAAAGTTGTTGCCATGTTTTATTGTACAGAACATTTTTTTTTCTGTAGACGGTTCGATTACTTTTCGGAGCACATGTTGTATTTGGGCTTTACCTTCATTTTAAGAAATATAAGGGTAGTTGGCGGATGAATCGTACATGTGTCCTATGGTGTGACAAAGCAACATTTAGAAAACAACATGTTAACATTGCATTGTTTTAATAATGGCTTTAATTATTGTATATAATAGCATATGGCAGATTTATCTTTATGGTTACTCATAGTTATTTTAAAAAAGCATTATAGTCTATCAACTACCCATAAATAGTTTATTCCACTTCCCTTTGTTATATGCATTGTTTGTGAGTTGATTTGACTATCATCGAGGTTTTAATCAGATTTGTCACTGCTGATATAATTGTGTTTTGCATTTATCTCTTGTAGAGACAACCAACGATTCAGCGAGGTAATTCTTTACCTGAGTTGCAGCAATGTACCAACTGTCGCAGGAATTACACTGTCCTTTTTGCTCGGCCAGTGTGTTTAAGCCAGCCAAACTGGTCAAATTAAAAATTGTAATTTTTATAATTTGTTTTACAGTATGTAATGTTTGATTTAAATGATGTTTCGTTTAAAATAATGCTGCAGTTTTTTTAACCATAAAACAATAAAACTAATACAATCATACAAAATGCCCTCAAGTTTGACACATTATTTCTAACACCATCAACAGGAACACAATAAGCTAATACAATGAAACACATTCGTTATACAATAATTCTACACAAGATTGATGTTTTAAATGGCTTTTTGTACCATACCTTAATGTATTATTATAACTCACACATGTAAGACCTGAAAAGCAGCCTTATTTAAGAATATGACGTTTTCGCGTGTAACAATAGCAAATCACACTCCAAGACTCTAGGTGGCGCGACTTCGTCTAAGAACGAAAGCTCCGCCCCCTCATTCTGTGACCGCTGTTCAGAAACTGCGGCTGCGGTTCGGCAGCTGGATACTATTGCTTCGTGATGATGGCGTGTTAGCATCTTTTTCGCGCATGCGCAGATTGCTGGAAGTCGGCATAAATTCTACTTGATTTTTTAAATTGCCACACGTACATTATTAATTCCTGTACATTTGCCAAATAATCACAACTAAAATTTACTTGAGTGTTGAGTGTCTAATATTTACAAGTCTAGATTAAGCACATATGTAGATTTTACTCAATTATCTAAAGTTTTTACTTCAACAAAATTATTCTTTGCAAAAAATGCATATTTTTTTTGTTTTATTTAAAAAGCCATAAAATCATTTTTTACAGTGCACTCTTCCTTCCTGTCGCATGATACATGCACTCTCAAGTGGCCAAGACCGCAAGTGTGGGTATGTATATTCGTCTGATGAAGAGCTTGTGTGCTCGAAACGTCATGTGAAAGTATTTTTGGAGCTCTGGTGTGCCGACTTTTGTTACTACTTGGATTTACTCTCCTGGGGCCCGTTCCTCGTACCTCGCTAACTCAGTTAGCTGGATTTGATTGTGATGATTTCGCATGATCTTGGATTGTTCGGTTCTTCGACACTCATCCTGGACTTGTTGTTTTAGCAACAGGTCCGTTAGCTTAAACTGCTCGGGAGCAGTCTTCTTTCATGTAAACAGGATTAGATCGCGGTCATGATGCAGTCAAGTCGGCTTCATTCATACAAAAGCAACTTGTTGTACAAGGTACAGGATTAATAGAAAGAGCTTTGAGAATTTAACATGTAATTAACGCAATGTTTTGCTTTTAGAACAGTATTTATTGTAATGTAATATAATATATTTAGAACAATTTTTGTTTCTCATTTACTGTGAAAAGTCTTCTGTGAGGACCGATATAAATGAATGAATAAATAAAATATTGTTTTTTTTTCTTGTAAAGGCGATATTCGCATATAATATAAAATATAAAAAAGAGACATAAAAGCTCAGACAGTGCATATGATATGAGGGATTTATAAAAAATGCAGTCTGTCTTGCCATTTGAAAATTTGTGGTATTTCAGTCTCTTAAGACCCCATCTTAATTAATATGATATAAGGGAACTAAAGATTCATGATCATGTCAATGAGCGTTATGTGTCTTGATTGATGTCATAGGCCTCTGAGGCCTCATGTTATTTTCTGAAAATAAATTATGATATTTGCAGGTAATATTCATTTTAATATTAGTAATAGTATTAAGCAAAAAGTAATTGAATCAATAAGGAAGCTGACTGATTAATCTCTTAGATGGTGTGTGACCTAATGTGCACCTACAGTATCACCAGCACTGAAGCAAAATGAGCTGAATCTGCATGAGTCAACAATCTTCAGTCACATTTATGATGAAGACACCATTCCCTGACCCAAACCTGTTACACTGCAGCTCTAGCCAGGACAGGATCATGAAATGACCTTTGAGCAACTGACAGGAATGAAGGATTTCAGTGTATCAGACGTGCCTGACAGGGCCTGTACTGTGTCATGTGCTACACTACACATATCATCAGAAAACAGAGGAGACCTCTACAGACTGAGCTTCATGAGATATCACTTTTGGTATACCATTTTTTATTATTCTTATATAAAAAGCAACACAAACATGCATTATGCCCACATGCATTATACTTTTAATCTCCATGGATAATAGGCAGGCATCAGTGTCATCTTGAATGTCAGGAACACTTCAAACGATGCACAGACAGATTACTTTAAGAGCTATGTATTACAGTTTGAAGCAGTTGTAAACTGAAGTTGTATATTTTGATAAACTAACTTTAAGTTCTTTTTTATAAATGATCATTTTTAATGGTTAATTGCAATGAGATGGTGTTTTCCCCACAAAATAAAGTATTTTATACTCATTAGTGTTCACTGCATGGGATACTGAGGAAAGTGTCTGGAGGACTGTCCGTTTCAATAACATTTCTTAAATTGGATTAACTCAGTAGCAGTTGCAGGAGTTCACATTATCTGAACGGCTTTTACATCAGCTGAGTCTGCACAGAAAAGTGGTATAGATAGTGGAAAATATGGTTTTGTTGTGCTATTTTATTGCATTTAGTGTATTTAATGTATTTTTAATGTATTAATTTCACTCCACAAAAGGCACATCCATGTATAAACTTTTTAAAGTCTTTAACGGTTGGATATATGCAAATTCAAAAGCCAAAACTTCAAAACATTGACATTGACAATATAAAAAACACAAACCTTAAACTGGAGATTTAATTTTAAAAAGATTGGTGATTAAGTGACTATTTCTATATTGTTTACTGACCTAAAATCTTTTTTTTGTAGGGCAATATCAACACCTGTACACATTCTCAATCATACAAGATTTACACCTCATGATTGCAACAATGCTTTTCTGGACCAGCAACAACAATATTAAGACATTTCCCAGCATACTGTAACTCACTGGCATGCGCAAGCAGCACACACTACCACACCTCTATCAATTCAGTTCTATCAGATTCTTCCATAATTCACACACAAACATGCAGGATTTACAAAACTGTTCTTAAGAGAAAATATAAGAACTTTCTTAAGATAAATTACAGAAAGTTCATAAGAATATTCTCATCTTCATTTTCCTAAGAATAAATGGGCAGTCTTTGTCAATGATTGTACTTCAAAAATAATTCGTCTATTTGTTAAACTTTATTTGTACAACAAGCACCTTGCGACTCACGTTCTTATTTAAGCGTGCATGTGTTACAGTAAACGGCATTAACGAGTATTATAAGTATACTTCTTTAGCCTATATATTACGACATTATCATATTTGTGCGTATGTCAACATTTTGCAATGTATGTAAAAGCACTGAGGATGATCTAATAATGAAGGCTTAATATTGGTAAAGTAGGGCAGTTACTGATCAACATTATATCAACATAAAATAATTCATAATTGGCAAGGAAACACCACCAAATAAATGTAAAAAAACGCTTACCTTATGAGATTTAAGACAGAAATGGGTTGTTTTTCGACCCAAAAATTGGTTATTTCTTACAAAAATACTGGGTTAATTTGATTTCATTAATGGGTTATATTTTCAAATGTTTTTTGTATTCCTTTTAAAATAATCTTTTAAAGTTAAATACATCACATGATAAACAAATGATCAACATTGTATTAGCTTTATTTTTTCTAATTATTTTTAGTACATTACACACATTTACGCACAAGTCATAAACTTCAAATGATTCAGGCAACATATGTGCAAAAAAAGTCAAAAGTCAGCGGTACAAAGTTAAATAAAAAATATAAAGTTATGAAACTTAACTTTGCCCTCAGTCAAAAACGATTTACAAAAAAACTAAGAATAGATTTATGAAACCAAATATTGACCGTTAGATATATGCCCAAAATTAATACTATTTCAAAACTATCTTAACTGCTAACATTACAGATATCAGAGCCAGCGGTGAATTTCAGAAGGACTTGCGAGGTTAGGTTGCGTAGGAGGGATACATGAGCGCCGAGCACTCGGTGGTTCCCTGAAGCTCACGTCTCCGAAAACATCCAAGCTGTGTAAGTTTTTGGAGGATCTATTGATAGAAATGCAATATAATAGTCTTCAGATGTGTATAAAGAGCTTACACAATGAAGCGTTAAGATTGTCTTACCTTAGAACGAGCTGTTTCTATCTAGGCTACATACACCGCGGGGTCCCCTCGCATATAATTCACCATGTTCTGTCAGCCGTCGTAGTGTTTCGTACGGGAGGGGTGGAGTGAGCGGTTGGTTGCAATTCGCAACCTTGCCGTTAGATTTCACTGACTGGAAACAGATGCTATCTTATTAACCGACTACAGATTTGAACTTTAAACACACACATTCTCGTCTAAATAACTCTTAAAATACATTTAGTGACTAAATAAAGGAAATAATATGCAGCTTTTCTGCCTATCGCCTTTAACTTACACCTCGAATTCAGACAGCTCGAGCTGCGGTGCGCTGAGTTGATTTGACCCAATGAGCTGGGTTAATTCGTCTGGGTGGGGGAGGGGGTGCATTAATTCAACTCTCAGCGAAAATGACCCAGAGTATAACCCAGCGTTTGGGTTACACAGAACTACAAAAACTACACAGGACTGACAAAATAACCCCCAAAAATGACCCAAATGGCTCAACCCAGCATTTGGGTAGAAAAAATAACCCAGGATTTTTTTGAGTGTAGACCATTGTTTTTCACTCATCATTTCCCTCTGATTTTAGGGGTAAGTTATGGTTAAGGTTGGGGTTTGGTGTGGGTTTAGGTTTTATTTAGAAAAAATCTGTCCTTAGGTCAACAAAATAGGTTGTCCTGAAGACATCAACCACTTGGCAAAATCAGGTCGAGCTTGTGTTATAGTCATGGTTACACTGTGAACTGAATTCACTTTCTTCTTTCTAGTTTCTGGATTTCCAAGTCCAGTTTCCTCAGTGTCTTGCGTTTCATTTCCAAGTCAATTTCCATGTCCTGCAGCTTTGTCTTCTTTACTTCAATCTTGACTTCTGCCAGCTCTATCTGTCTCTTAAGATGCGTTGTGTAGAGACGTCTGACAGTTTGTGAGTTCTGTAAAACACCTATCAGTTAGCACAGCCAGGATTTGTGCATAATGTAGATTTACTTTAGACAATACTTAATATGTTACAAGGCTGCACAGTGTCTGGATCCTATTACAAATATTATATTTTATATTAGCACTACATTGCTGACTTATCCATTATGGATTACAAAAATTGGCTGTTTCCACAACATTGCCTTCTGGAGTCTCATCATCATCGGCAGATTTGGACTCCACTGCTGCAGATGTGCCTTCTCTCTGCCATATTCAATAGAACTTGTATTGATAGTTTTGACAGCACATGCCAAGGCTATGATTTAAATAAAGAGTACTCACCGGCGGATCACAGTCTGGTGGCTCTAGAAGTGTAGGTGTGTTAGCAGACACTACAAGGTAGGGTAAAGTCAGACAGTCCTCATAACACAATCTAAATATTTCATTGTCTTCCATGTGCAGTAGTCTGGCAATAACCTACTGTACCTTGTATGAAGAGGCCAGTTTCTCTTGCTGGGCCAGAGTCAGTGGCTGTCCCTCCCTGGATGCCCTCCATCACTGGCTTCCCTTTATTCAACTCCAGGGCCAGCTCCTCTGCTGTGGTGAAATCTTGGGTTGGAGTACAACTGCTAATTGATGCATGACAACTCTTGAATTTTTATTCTCATGGTTTTTTTCAGTGGAGCACTGCTTCTTTGGACTAAAAAATAATCCAGTGTCTTAGTAAATATCAGAAAAATGAAAAGCTATATTTACTTAATAAAAACCTTTTAATGTCATTTCAGTGATTTTTTTGGAGTGAAACATTAACAAATTGATCACAAATCCAACATTTATTTTCTGTAAAATATTCATATACAATTTGGGTTTATTTAATGAAAAAATATATGTAATTAATTAACAAATTTTATTTTCAATATATACTTGATATTTTGGGTAAAGTACAATAGAAATAATGAAGTTACTCAGATTGACTTAGGTTTTAACTTACATGTACTCATTTTAAACAGTTATATTTAATTGATTTCAAAGCTTTAAAAATTGAGTGTAAATTGTTTCACCCAAAAAATTAATATCACAGTTAGACTTTTTAAGAGTGTACTTGCGCATTCAATCGGTCCGCTTTGACTAGGCTTTTTCTCTTTGTTTTATAATAGCAGCCGTATTTCCCTTTTTACATATTATATGTTTTACCTCTTCATCTGTTTCCATTATGAGCTGTTGCTCAGTTGGCGAGAAGTATGCCGCACATGTTCTTTCCATTTTTGCATCACCGATTCTGTGATCGATCCCGTGTTCTATTTAAGAATGCCGTGAACGTGCACTCATCCCAAGTATCTACACCTGGCTTGACCTTGCTCCGCGTTCTCATGCTGGCGCAGCAAACTTGCAACGGACTAAACCGGATGCACTGATTAAGCTAGGTCAAGCCGCACCTTTACTGTTATCCTGGCTTTCTTTATTCTACTTTTGTGCAATACCCCCCGGTTCTAGAAAGATACTCGATGTCTTTGTCAACACCTCATAGTTTGATGATCGTCATATCTAGTGACTTCTGCTGACTTTACTGTATAATAACATATAGAGCTCAACAGAAGACAGCAAACACCACAAGAATATGAAGCATAAAGAGAATTTAAATGCTCTTTAAATGCTTTATTTCGTTCATTTTTATGAGTTAAAAGTTCGTCACAATCGTTCTGTTTAGCCCCAGCGGCTCCATGCGTTACTAGTAACTCCCGTGAACTATTGAGAGCCTCCATGAACCGCCATTGCTGTAAAAACTGTTCCATTGGAGTCGACGCAACTGTCTCTCAATGGCTCCGAGTCTGCCAAACTGCACTTGGCGTGTCTGAAACATCAGGTGAGTTCCAATCGCATTCATGTTCCCTACTTGCTAAGAAGGGCTGAGATCCTGAGATAAAAACTCTGGCGGGAGATGGACAATTTTACCTCATAATAAAGCAGTTTTGGATGACACTTGGCAAACAGAGTAAACACAGTTTTCTGACGACCCTTCTTCTTTTGTCCCTTTCTCGAAGCGACTTTCAAGTCTTTCTGTCAAGTCTAGTTTATAATTGTTGAAATAAAGTGTTTTTGTTGTTACAAAACCCGACCGATCCACTTCAGAAGACATGTGTTACCCCCTGGAGGCGTGTGGATCAGTTTTATGATGGATGAATGCGCTTTTTGAGTTTCAAAATAATGGCTGCCATCCGCCACTATTACCAAGCTGAGAAGATCTAGGATTTTATTCAGTATTACTCCGACTGAGGTGCGCTTAAAGAAGAAAGTCAAATACACATAGGACGGCGTTCGGATGAGTAAAATATAGGCTAATTTAATTTATCCAATGAAGTGTTCCTTTAAGAGCAAATCTACATTTTATGCTGAAATCTCTTTCTACATTGAAGGCATGTTCATGGACGGTCTCTGGTGTGAATTTTCTTGTGCGCCTCCAGACGTGTTTTCTGTTTGAAACTCTTTCCACACTGAGGACACGTGTATGGACGCTCACCAGTGTGAACCCTCATGTGGACATTTAGATGACTTTTCTGTCTGAAACTCTTTCCACACTGAGTACACGTGTATCGGCGCTCGCCAGTGTGAATTCTCATGTGAACGTTAAACGTTGATCTCTGTCTGAATCTCTTTCCACACTGAGGACATACATATGGGCGCTCTTCACTGTGAATTCTCATGTGGACCTCAAGTGTTGATCTTTCTTTAAAACTCTTTCCACACTGAAGACATGGGTAAGGGCGCTCATCACTGTGAATCATCATGTGCCTCTCAAGCGATGATTTCTCTCTGAAACTCTTTCCACACTGAGGACATGCGTATGATTGCTCTTCAGTGTGAATTTTAATGTGCACCTTTAGATGATTTTGCTGTGTGAATCTCTTTCCACATTGAAGACATGGGTATGGTCGCTCTCCAGTGTGAATTCTTATGTGCTCCTCAAGATAATGTTTCTGTGTGAAACTCTTTCCACACTGAGGACAAACGTATCGGCGCTCTCCAGTGTGAATTCTTATGTGCTCCCCAAGATAATTTTTCTGTGTGAAACTCTTTCCACACTGAGGACATGCGTATGGACGCTCTCCAGTGTGAATTCTCATGTGGTCCTCAAGTGTTGATTTGTGTTTGAAACTCTTTCCACACTGAGGACAAGTGAAAGGTTTGACTGCTTCTGTTCTTTGTTCCCTTATTGGTGATAAAATCTTGTTCTTCTGCAAACTACTAGAAGACATTTCCAGCTTTACAAGATTCTGAGGTTTCTGACACTGATGTTTCTCCTCAACTTCATTCATGGCTTCACTGAACATCACTGTGTGGTATGGTGGAACAGACCTTCCAAAAGAAATAAATAAATAAAAAACATTTTCACATTATCAACTCTGAACAAAACATTTGAACAAAACGGTTAAACATATTAATTAGGACTGATAATATGCAATGAGTTTTCGCGTTTAAGAACAACTGACTTAAGGTTAATCAACATCCCATTTGCATACTACCTGTCCTAAATAGTATTGGACATAAAGATATTAGGCTATATGGCTCAAATCATAGGATGTTTAAATAATTAAGTAAGAAATAATTGATTTGCACGTATAATGCTTTGCTGCACACTAAAAAATATATATACTCTTCCATAACAAAAATAACGCAAACTTTTAGGGCATATTCAAGTCAAAATGGGACACAACATGAGTTGCACGGCTGCAGAACATGCTTTAAAAGTTACACTTAGTGTCAATGCATTCAAGTAACTAAAATAGGCTAAACAGTAAGAAAAATTTGGCTAACATTAGCGATTAACCTCGTCATTATAAATCACATCTACAGATGGCTTGAAGAGGTCTCTAAAGATAGATATAAGTGAAACACATAAGACCATGATTCAGTCTCAACCCTAACAGTTAAAATAACCTGAAAACATGACATTTTGTTCTGATATTACCTCAAACAGTGCAGGGAAACAGTCCGCTTTTGTTAGCGCAGCTTCTCTGTTGTCGCTGATATTACCGTAAACACAGTGATAGTGCCGCACACTCTTCCGTTGGCACGATATTACCGTAATGATACGTATCACGCGCACACACGTACAGAGAAGGGGCGCAAAAATGGGGTATGCAGTATATACGGTGCATAGGGGCGCCGCAGAAGTGGGGGCGCCATTGTGCCAAAATATTATTTAACGTTTTTTTAAATAAAACGTTATAAAAAATATAACGAAAAAGTCATCATCTAAAACGTTTTAGTTTCACTTTTGTCTAACATTTTAAACGAGTTCAATAAATATATAATTATGTCAACTAATCACTCTTTGACAGTCAAATGACCAAATGGATCGAGCAAAGAAACTTCCCAAAGCGCAGAACAGAACATGAACATGAAAATGAAAAGTAAATTGACAAGTAAAAAACAAGTTATTTAACGTTGCCTGAGAGGTAATTCATATTATAATACAATATCAGGTCACCTCTAGGCCTACATCTTTGGCGCTTATAAAATAAATCTATGTTTGTGAAGGAGCTTTATAATTACATTCGGGAGAGTCTGAGACGGTTGTTAAAGCTGTTAAGTCTCCCACTATCACGCATTATCGGGTTCTTCATTAATCGTCGGACGCGTTTTCCCCATATGATGACGCCAGCTGTGCAGTTTCAACGTCCGGTCCGTGTCCTTCACATAACGCGAGCAGTTGCACGAGTACATGAGTAACAGTAACAGCGAGTAACGCGAGTAACAGCGCGCAGCAAGAGCTCAGGAGAGATTGCGTGTGGACACTGAAACTGTCATTTGCACCAAACTGTCGAACCTGTGTCCTATTAAGAGTATCTAATTCATATTTCCGTGGGTGATTGACCCCGGTGGCGTAGTCGGTTATCTTGGCCCGGTTACATTTACAAGTTCACAAATTAAAATCCACATGCTCAAGTTTATCTACTGATTTATCTTCATACCCCCCAGTCAGGATCGCCAATTTATAATATTCAATTCAAAATGGATAGGCATCAATTTAGCGGTTGTGCAAAATGTAAATTTAAAAAAGAGAAGGTATCACGACACATGGCCACCCTTCGAAACTTGCCTGCAATATAAAGTTTTTTTTCTTAGAAATGAAGAAAAGACATCGGCATCACAAGCGAAACGAATGCATCAACCAGTACGACTCAAGCAGCAGCTAATCCTGTTAGCAAAAACGGTAACCAGGTGCGCATTGTAATTGATTTTGCTTCTCAGTTTTGAAGCTTTGAGCTTCAAAGTCGCTTTGGATAAAACTAAGCGTCTACTAAATTGATACATGTTGCACTCCGACTGTTCCCAGCAAACAATGACCTGGCGGTCCACCGGCGGTTTTTGGGCGGCATAGATTCAGCGGTTTAACGCAGTCGGACCACCGTCGGCACACTGTCGATAAGCCGATCAATGTAAAAATGCTGTCTGTCTGCCAGCTTTTTTTGGGTGGCACGCCACCGCGACCTCTGTTGGTACACCAGTGGCTAAATGATAGTGTTCTTCTAAGCTCTTAAAGGACATTTTTATAAATACAGTCAAAGGTATTGATGGAATACTGGCTAAATTACTTAACAGGCAAATTTTAGTATATATATATATATTTGAATAAAAAGGCTATTAATTTTCTATTTAATAATAATTTATGAGATTTTAAATAGTTAAATTTATGTATTAATCCCATCTTGACGTGTATTAATGTTGTGCGTTGCGCACTGAATGTGTGTCACACACTGGAGCGGAGAAAAGTTACCATGGAAACTGGGCGGGACCAGGAACTGACAAGCAGCAAGTTTAAGCCAATGACAGCTGGTCTGTATGCATATCTAATGAGATCTCTCATGGCTGGATCCGGTCAGGTCGTCGCTTCAGGTAGGCCTAAATCCTGTAATAACTTTTTTTAGTTAAAAATATGTTAAATTGATTACTTGAAATGAATATGCTTACATTTTACTTGTGTATTATAAGCCCTGCTTGCAGTTTAAGCGATTAGTCAGGACTAGTTGGACATTCCCGCTTAAGGTTATCTGAGGTAACGAATTCAGGAAAAATATGGCAGAATTGGTAAATTAAATGATTAAAATGTAAATTAGGCATATTTAGATGTTTAAGTGTTTGTAGAAAACGTATCAGTGGTCCTGCGCTTGTCGGATTTGCTTTTATTGATATTTTGTCTGAGGTAAATTTTCAGCTAAAAGTCATTAAATGGGTGTGGATGAGATGATTTTTGTTTTTATACAGTATTACATTAATGTCCCAGGTAGTTACTTTAGTCAGGCCTACATAAAATGAGCCTTGATGACAGACTGATTAGCATTAGCCAATTTAAAACTGCTTTTAAGAGAGTTAAGTTATCATATGTATTGCAGCTTTTCTGACAGTCAGTTTTGTACCTGCAAACCCAGTTCACTATATTGTTATTCCTTAACATTCAATGTTATGATTGTAGATTTGTCCATGCTGATGGCTGTGCCGTAGAAGTGGAGTAGACCTCCTGTCAGAAAACATCTCCAAGGTGATACGAGTATGAATCCAATGACAAGTAACGAAAACCTTAAAGTTATAGCCTTAAACTTTTTAACAGTAGTGTATATTTTTATTTCCTTTTCATGTCTATTTTGCTAGCTATTGTTATTTATGTTGATATTTATTTGGCAAAAAATACAATATAAACAGAAATACTGTTAATTAACCACAATATAAAAGAGCTGTTTTCTTTTTGAATGTATATAGTAAAGTGTAATTTATTTCTGTGATGCAAGTATGAATTTTCAACATCATTACTCCAGTCTTCAGTGTCTTGAGCAACAAAATTGTCACTTGGATCATGTGACACTGAACTTTGACGTATTGATGTTGAAAATTCAGTTTACAATAAAGTACAGTTTACAATATATTCATATAATGAGAGAAATAAAAAAGTCTGAACCCTTTGAATGGTAGTGTAAATTATAGTTATGATTGCTTGTTCCTCCCACTTAAATGATACTATTGCATAGGTAGTTTGTTCCATAGAGACTTTCCAGTTCTTCACATTATGATGACAAATTTACTAAGGGACCTAGAAAAAACCTGATGGCTATTAAACCAGATAATTCCAAAATAAGATAAGTAAAGTCACAAGCTCTGGACTATTGGTAGTATCCACGATATCAGAGTCCATTAAAGCGTTTTCACATTTAGTTAAGCATTCCCATAACACATCTTGTAACCTTGTTCTTCATAAATGAAATAGTAAAAAGTGAACATGATCATCTTTTGCTTAAAGCAATATCATGAACAGCAGCAGTGCTAATCTTTCTCCTTTTGCTTTCCTGTTTCAATCTGTCAGGGTTTACACTTTAAGATTACAGCAGCTCCATATTGGATACAGCATCACTTGTGAAGACTTCAGATGATGGCAACACTCACAAAGACTTCAGATGATGCCAACTATAGATGGATTTACAAAACTGCCAAATATGTAGGAGCTGATAGCCTCGTGGGCAGTGGTTTACTCTGGGCGACCCGAGTTTGATTCCCGGCTCATGGTACTTTCCCGACCCCACCCCCTTCTCTCTCCCACTTCACTTCCTGTCCTCTCTCATACTATACTGTACAAATAAAGGCAAAAAACCTGCCAAATATTGTCATCACTGTCTGATTGCACTGCCTATGAAAGTGTAAGTTTGCTGATTGTCAATCCACTTTGTATTGTTACAATAATGGCCGTATATGTAAATGGACAATGTTTACCCTTATTTTTTTAGTTACTTACTGAGATATTCCCATTTACTTGTCCACAAAAAAATGGCTGATATGGGTTGAAAATCTGCAAACTTAACCTATAATAATATTGCCTGTTTAACTGAACATTACTTTAAATACATGCCTTGTATTGTCTTAGAGCTATTGTGATATGAACATCACTTTGTTGTTTCTCAGTGAGTCACAGCCACCTCTGGCTGATTAAAGGATATGTTTTTTGATTGTAACATTGAAACATGCATTTTTAAGCTGCTTTGAAATGATATGCATTGTTAAGATCTATACCCTTATACGACAGCTATCCTGGGTTTTACTATGTAACACTGCAACCATGTAATCATATTTTCTTTCTTTTTTCAAATCAAGGTTTTAAAAATGGTTCTGATGCTTTTGAAACCATGGTGAAAGTCTGTATAGGTTTTCTATATGTTGTAGTAATGTCATAGTTATTGTGGTTTTGCTACAACAATCAATCATTGTAGTAGATTTTGTATGGTCTTACTGCAAATGCTGTAAAAAACATGGATAACTTCCATATGGGTACAAATACTGTATTTGTGTGTTGGTCTGATAAATGTAATGCATTTGTGTATTTAATCTGTTAAAATATTAAATTTGCAGTTGTTATTGAACATTGGTTTTTGTGTTGAATGACATTTTGGTTAGCGTGATTTAACGATTATAAACCGCCTGCAAACATGAATGATAAACCAGCGGCTTAGCAGTGGACCACCGGTGGAAATATGGCAGCTGCTGCCGGTGGACCGCTGGAAAATGATGAGCAAAAAGCCGGTGGCCCGCAGTTGGCTCCCGCCGGTGGACCGCCACTGGTCTGCCAGCCTTACACTGCGTTCCAAATTATTATGCAAATTGGATTTAACTGTCGTAAACATTTAATTTTATATTGTTCAATTAAACTTATGGATGGTATTGTGTCTCAGTGCTCTTTGGATCACTGAAATCAATCTCAGACACCTGTGATAAGTAGTTTGCCAGGTGAGCCCAATTAAAGGAAAACTACTTAAGAAGGACGTTCCACATTATTAAGCAGGCCACAGGTTTCAAGCAATATGGGAAAGAAAAAGGATCTGTCTGCTGCCGAAAAGCGTCAAATAGTGCAATGTCTTGGACAAGGTATGAAAACATTAGATATTTCACGAAAACTTAAGCGAGATCATCGTACTGTGAAGACATTTGTGACTGATTCAGAGCACAGAAGGGTTCGTGCAGATAAAGGCAGAATGAGGAAGGTTTCTTCCAGACAAATTCATCGGATTAAGAGAGCAGCTGCAAAAATGCCATTGCAAAGCAGCAAACAGGTATTTGAAGCTGCTGGTGCTTCGGGAGTCCCGAAAACCTCAAGGTGTAGGATCCTCCAGATGCTTGCAGTTGTGCATAAACCTACTATTCGGCCACCCCTAATCAATGCTCACAAGCAGAAACGGTTGCAGTGGGCCCACACATACATGAAGACTAATTTTCAAACAGTCTTGTTTACTGATGAGTGCCGTGCAACCCTGGATGGTCCAGATGGATGGAGTAGTGGATGGTTGGTGGATGGCCACCATGTCCCAACAAGGCTGCGACGTCAGCAAGGAGGTGGCGGAGTCATGTTTTGGGCTGGAATCATGGGGAGACAGCTGGTGGGCCCCTTTAGGGTCCCTGAAGGTGTGAAAATGAACTCTGCAAGGTATGTAGAGTTTCTGACTGAGCACTTTCTTCCATGGTACAAAAAGAAGAACCATGCCTTCCGTAGCAAAATCATCTTCATGCATGACAATGCACCATCTCATGCTGCAAAGAATACCTCTGTGTCATTGGCTGCTATGGGCATAAAAGGAGAGAAACTCATGGTGTGGCCACCATCCTCCCCTGACCTCAACCCTATTGAGAACCTTTGGAGCATCCTCAAGCGAAAGATCTATGATGGTGGGAGGCAGTTAGCATCAAAACAGCAGCTCTGGGAGGCTATTCTGACATCCTGCAAAGAAATTCAATCAGAAACTATCCAAAAACTCACAAGTTCAATGGATGCAAGAATTGTGAAGGTGATATCAAAGAAGGGGTCCTATGTTAACATGTAACTTGCCCTGTTAGGATGTTTTTGATTGAAATAGCTTTTGATTTCAGTAAATATGACCTCCTAATGCTGCAAATTCAACAAATGACCATTTTCAGTTTTTTACAACCTATGAAATGTTTTCAAACTCTGTTGTGCATAATAATTTGGAACAGTGCATTTTGAGTTTTTCATTTTTTAAATAAATACTGTTGTCAGTGGGAGGTTTGTTCAATAAAATTCCAAATGTACCCTAACTGTTGATTACTTGAAAATTATACTGACTGTCATTTGCATCGACAAATTAGGAAAACCAGAGAAAGATATCATTTGCATAATAATTTGGAACGCAGTGTATGTTAGCTGGGTAGTTATCGGTGATTCTATTGTTCGGAACATTAACATAGAGGCACCAGCCACCATAGTCCAATGTTTACCGGGAGCCAGAGCGCCTGACATCAAGTCAAATTTAAATGTGCTGGCTAAGGCTAATCGTAAATTCAGTAAGATTGTCATTCACGTCGGCACAAATGATGTTCGACTCCGTCAATCGGAGATCACAAAAGATAACATTAAAGAGGTGTGTGAGCTCTCAAGCACGATGTCAGACACTGTAATCTTCTCTGGCCCCCTCAATGCTTATCGTGGTGATGAGATTTATAGCAGATTATCATCACTAAATGGCTGGTTGTCTGAGTGGTGCCTGCAGAATGATATAGTTTTTATAAATAACTGGAAGAGTTTTGGGCAGTGGTGTGAAGTATTGGAGTAAATGTAATTAGTTACTGTGTATTAAAGATATTAGCAACTTTTACTCTCTACTTGACTACATTTTTGAACATATGTACTCTTTACTCCACTACATTTGTAATGACTAATGCAATTACACATTACATTTTGCATGGCACCTATCTTTTTTTGCAGCAGTTTATTTTTGCTACAGAAGAATTAACATTGCCATTTAAAGGGCATTGAAGGTACTTCTTGTGAATTTTGCCCTTACTTCTTTATGTGAATACGTGTGCATTATCAGGTAGTTGACAATCGCTGGCTTTCACTTTTTAATTTACCTAACATTATTTTATTTATCCGTTATATTGAAGAGAACTTTTTGAAGAATGTTGGCTTACTTATGAGCACTTGAGCTTAAATGAGACCTGGGTGTTTGTAATAGATGTAGGTTATGGTGTCGGCCATGATTTGTTGCAATTTTGAGGTGTTCAGTCTTATTATGATTTAAGAAAATAAATGCGATTGCTCACCTCACCAATCAACTGTTTCTTGTTTTTCACTGACGTGTCTCTTAAGTGTTGAGGACTAGTGCTGCTTTGAGCCTACATTCAGTATGAGTAAAATACTCAAGTACTGTTTAAATCAGATACTCGAAGACTTTTACTGAAGTCATTTTTTAATTGGTGACTTGTAACGTGTAATGGAGTAATTTTCACTGCAAGGTATCTGTACTTTTACTTAAGTATGGTTTCAGGTACTCTTTACACCTCTGTGCATACCCATAGAACGTTTGTCAACCAATCAGATTGAAGCATTCAACAGCCCCGTGGTATAATATAATTCTATGTGTGTGTGTACATTGTTGCAGACTGCGTCTCAGAGGTCAACTTAACAGATAAGAAATGTCTTTTGATAAAAAAGAAGAGAGAAACAAGATTGTGTCTTCAGTCAGGCAGTCCTCTGTGTATAGTGAAGATGCGCAATAATTGCCATAGCAACTCTACCCTATACTGCCCCTTAAAACAACTTTTATAGACATTCATTGTAATATATTAGAGCACTAAAAACTATATGAATACATAGCAACCATAAATACAATATAAACAATTAAAGTCCTTTCATGTGACCCAAACTCCTTGTGAGGGGGTCACAATATACATATCTTATAAATGCACTTGGCCCTTTCTACATGAATACACAGCAGACCAAGGTGCCGCTGACAAACAGTATACTTGCCTCTCTATGGACTCTTTCCAACTAAGAGTCCTATAGAGGAGTGGCAGACAGATTTAACTTGACCAAATCCACAGTTTCAAAACACCCCCATGAGTTCTGTTCTCTTGTAAGAAATCATTTGTCACATTACATCTTCTGGCCCAGAGGACAAGCCCTGCACATATCTCAGTTAGGATTTGAAACAGCTGGGTTTCCTAACACTGTCTGTGCAGTTGATGGATGCCAATTATAAAACCACGCTGTGAGAATCCTGTGGCCTACATCAATAGGAAGCAATTCTATTCTGTTATACTTACAGGATTCTGTGACAGACAGCGGCGGTTCTGTCATGTCAGTGTGGGTCACCCTGGTAGCTGGCATGATTCAAGAGCGTTTGGTTTGTCCGAGGTAGGCCGCCTTCTTGAGGAAGATCCACATTCCCTGGTTCCGGAGGGCATGCAATTGGTGACTCTGCATACCCTCTTTTGCTTCAGCTAATGAAGCCATAAAGGGACAATGGCCACATGACTGTCAGACAGAGACGGATGAATCAGAAACTGAATTCTGCTCGTGTAGTAATTGAGCATGCATTTGGTATATTAAAAACTAAATTCAGGAGACTCAGATGTTTGCACATGACAGATGTGAAGAACATTTCTTCTGCAGTCACAGCTTGTTGCATTCTGCATAACATGTGCCTGAAACTGGGGTGTAAACCTCTGAAAATGGTTTTGGTGTAAAATAAAAAATATTTAATTTCCTGAAAAACATTTTATGTATTTTTAAATCTTCTGAAGGACAAAAATAAAGATGTATAAATGAAACAATAACAATTTACACCAAAACCATTTTCAGAGGTTTACACCCACCCGACTTCAAATGAATTGTGTTGACTTTGTGGGCAGCACTGGATGTTTCTATCTATTGTAATAGTTGCGTATGAGTCTCTTGGTTGTCCTCAGTGTAAAAAGAGGAATCTCAACATCATACAGTTACTGCTGGACATGAAATGCTGAAAAAGCAAAGATTGTGGCGGACCTGGGTGATTGTTTTGAAGATCAGTGGACAGTCTAATGACTCATGACAAACAAAAAACCCTTAAACAACTATGACTTAACATAAAAACTCTCATTGATTGAGCAGGTAACATCATTCAGTATTAAGAATTAGGGGCGTGTAAACTTTTGCCCTGGGCTATTTTTAGAAATTCTGTTATTATTCTTTAGTGTGAACTATATGTTAACATTTCTTTAGTGAAATAACTTGCTCAGGGCAGGACTAAATTAAAAATAAACCTTCAATTTCAAAAATCCTTTTATATTTCCAAAAGTTTCAGCTTTTTCCAGATTCCTCAAGGGATGTGTAAACTTTTGAGCACAACTGTACCTTGTTGGTTTTCTTGACATTCTAACTGTTTGTATATGAATTCAGAATTGTGTGTTTGTGAGGCTTGTTGTGGAAGCTTTATTTTCCTTGTTTCAACAGAAGAGTCGACATGGGATGTTGGATGATGTCATGGCTCTGCTTCACTTAGTCATGATTTTCTTGGTCCTGTAGCAGAGCCATGACAAAGCCTTATGTTTTATGTGAGAAAACCATGAGTTGTCCATGTTTTTACTTCTCATGTGTTTTCTCGTGTCTTGTCATTGGCCCCGCCCCTCTCGTTTCGCGTATTGCTTCCCGTCCGTGTTCCATTACCTTCACCTGCCTTGTGTCATTATCCCTCGTTTGTCTTGCCCTTCAAAAGCCCTCGTCTTCTCTGTCTCGTTACTCGTTCATTGTGGTTGTTCGTGTTCGAAGCTGTTGTGTGTGCTCTACTCTCACTGTATCTTGTGAGAGCTATTTGGATCACGTTCCATGTTGGATGTTCCCTGTTCCTGATGCCGTTCGTCTTTTGTAGTAAGTGTTAGTTTAGTCTCCGTCTAGTGTTTATTAGTCTAGTGTTCAGTGAGTCTTGTGATTTATCATTATTATTTTTCTCGTCCCAGTTTTGTACCCCATCGCGGTTCTTTTCTGTTAAGTCCTCGTCTCCCTCGTCTGCCTGCAATTGGGTTCTCTCCCACGCTTTCCGTGACAGAATGAACGAGCCCAATCGAACCCAGCAGGTGGCTCCCAAGGACGGCAAGGCGTCGTCCCCCTGATCCGGCCTAGCCCACTTGCTACTGGGGTTCCGTCAGGGGAGTTATGGGGACCTGGAGTTCGCCAGAGCATTCTCGGCGGTGGCAGAGGCGACCGGGTTCAATGACGCAGAGTTGAAGACGATCTTCAACTGCTGCCTCACCCGGCGCCTCACACCGCTGGAGAAGAGGCTGCTGGCTCCTCTCGGGTTCGCGGATATGGTCAGATACGTGGCCAACCGGGATGATCCCGGGAGTGGGGTTCCATTTGGAACTTCCGCTCCACGGTCGAGCGTCCCGGGGGGTCTCGTCCTGACTGCCGCTGCCCGGGGGGACTCAGTACCCTCTGGCTGGAGCTCCACGGTTCCCGGTTCCCCTGGCTGAAACCGTGGCGAGTGGGGAGGGAAGGACTCGGGAACGTCGTCTGGGGGTTCCCCCAATGCTGAACTACCTCCAGTCCCCACGGGTCCGCCAAAGATGGCTGCAGACCCAGCGGTGCGGAAAAGGAGGAAGGAGTGTCACGGGGGAACGTACCATTCTATGCAGCCGGCTACCACTCCGGTGCAGCCGGCATCCAGTCCAGTAATCGAGCCGGCGTCCAGTCCGGTGATCGAGCCGGCGTCCAAGTTGATGTCCAGTCCGGTGTCCAGTCCGGTGATCCAGCCGGCGTCCAGTCCGATGTCCAGTCCGGCGTACAGTCTGGAGTCCAGTCAGGTGTCGAGTCCAGTGGTCCAGCCTACGGTCCCGCCGGAGACTGTACAGGCTTCCCGCCCGGTACAGCCGGGAGTCAGTCCGGTTTCCAGTCAGGCTTTCAGTCTGGTCAAGCCGGTGTACCAGCCGGCCACTCGGACTGTCTTCAGGCCGGTGACTCGGCCGGCGTTTCAGCCGGCGATGCAGTCGGCCTCCGGCCTTGGGTGGCCGGCCTTCCAGCCGGTGCCTAACCTGGGACCTCCAAGAACTGTACCCCCCCCCATTCCCCAGGAACGCCGCGCTTTCAAGCGCAAGCGGGGACTAGAACTGTACCACCCATGAACTCTGGTTTGGCCCCACCCCCCCTCCCATGTTTGTTATTTCTATTATCCCATCCTAGTCCTGTCATCGTATTGTCATGTTTACCATTGATCATGTTTTCTTTGTTTTGCCTTGTCCTGTCGGTCACCCAGTCGGTCTTGTCTCTGTCTCAGTCTACCCTGTCTCGTTAGTCTACCCCTTGGTGAACACCTGGGGGTGTTCATTAAAGGGGGGCGCTTCTGTCAAGGCTCTGCTTCACTTAGTCATGATTTTCTTGGTCCTGTAGCAGAGCCATGACAAAGCCTTATGTTTTATGTGAGAAAACCATGAGTTGTCCATGTTTTTACTTCTCATGTGTTTTCTCATGTCTTGTCATTGGCCCCGCCCCTCTCGTTTCGCGTATTGCTTCCCGTCCGTGTTCCATTACCTTCACCTGCCTTGTGTCATTATCCCTTGTTTGTCTTGCCGTTCAAAAGCCCTTGTCTCGTTGCTCGTTCATTGTGGTTGTTCGTGTTCGAAGATGTTGTGTGTGCTCTACTCTCACTGTATCATGTGAGAGCTATTTGGATCACGTTCCATGTTGGATGTTCCCTGTTCCTGATGCCGTTCGTCTTTTGTAGTAAGTGTTAGTTTAGTCTCCGTCTAGTGTTTATTAGTCTAGTGTTCAGTGAGTCTTGTGATTTATCATTATTATTTTTCTTGTCCCAGTTTTGTACCCCATCGCGGTCTTTTGTTTTGCCCTGTTTTTGTGTGAATAAAGTCTTGTCTGTTAAGTCCTCGTCTCCCTCGCCTGCCTGCAATTGGGTTCTCTCCCACGCTTTCCGTGACAGGATGATGTCTAATCACTGGAGGGGGACACTGAGAAAAAGATGCTGGGCAATGGGTTGTAACCTGAGTGGCACACTGGGNCCGCAGCTGGGAAACTTCGTGACTGTGAGACGGCGTAGTCGCAGGACAAAACATCACTCGACCGTTCCGATTACAGTCTCGAACAGGTTTGCCCCGCTCAGTGACGCACCGACTGAGAAACCTGCTGAAAGTGCCCTAGTTATCGGTGATTCTATTGTTCGGAACGTTAACATAGAGGCACCAGCCACCATAGTCCAATGTTTACCGGGAGCCAGAGCGCCTGACATCAAGTCAAATTTAAATGTGCTGGCTAAGGCTAATCGTAAATTCAGTAAGATTGTCATTCACGTCGGCACAAATGATGTTCGACTCCGTCAATCGGAGATCACAAAAGATAACATTAAAGAGGTGTGTGAGCTCTCAAGCACGATGTCAGACACTGTAATCTTCTCTGGCCCCCTCAATGCTTATCGTGGTGATGAGATTTATAGCAGATTATCATCACTAAATGGCTGGTTGTCTGAGTGGTGCCTGCAGAATGATATAGTTTTTATAAATAACTGGAAGAGTTTTGGGCAGTGGTGTGAAGTATTGGAGTAAATGTAATTAGTTACTGTGTATTAAAGATATTAGCAACTTTTACTCTCTACTTGACTACATTTTTGAACATATGTACTCTTTACTCCACTACATTTGTAATGACTAATGCAATTACACATTACATTTTGCATGGCACCTATCTTTTTTTGCAGCAGTTTATTTTTGCTACAGAAGAATTAACATTGCCATTTAAAGGGCATTGAAGGTACTTCTTGTGAATTTTGCCCTTACTTCTTTATGTGAATACGTGTGCATTATCAGGTAGTTGACAATCGCTGGCTTTCACTTTTTAATTTACCTAACATTATTTTATTTATCCGTTATATTGAAGAGAACTTTTTGAAGAATGTTGGCTTACTTATGAGCACTTGAGCTTAAATGAGACCTGGGTGTTTGTAATAGATGTAGGTTATGGTGTCGGCCATGATTTGTTGCAATTTTGAGGTGTTCAGTCTTATTATGATTTAAGAAAATAAATGCGATTGCTCACCTCACCAATCAACTGTTTCTTGTTTTTCACTGACGTGTCTCTTAAGTGTTGAGGACTAGTGCTGCTTTGAGCCTACATTCAGTATGAGTAAAATACTCAAGTACTGTTAAAATCAGATACTCGAAGACTTTTACTGAAGTCATTTTTAAATTGGTGACTTGTAACGTGTAATGGAGTAATTTTCACTGCAAGGTATCTGTACTTTTACTTAAGTATGGTTTCAGGTACTCTTTACACCTCTGTGCATACCCATAGAACGTTTGTCAACCAATCAGATTGAAGCATTCAACAGCCCCGTGGTATAATATAATTCTATGTGTGTGTGTACATTGTTGCAGACTGCGTCTCAGAGGTCAACTTAACAGATAAGAAATGTCTTTTGATAAAAAAGAAGAGAGAAACAAGATTGTGTCTTCAGTCAGGCAGTCCTCTGTGTATAGTGAAGATGCGCAATAATTGCCATAGCAACTCTACCCTATACTGCCCCTTAAAACAACTTTTATAGACATTCATTGTAATATATTAGAGCACTAAAAACTATATGAATACATAGCAACCATAAATACAATATAAACAATTAAAGTCCTTTCATGTGACCCAAACTCCTTGTGAGGGGGTCACAATATACATATCTTATAAATGCACTTGGCCCTTTCTACATGAATACACAGCAGACCAAGGTGCCGCTGACAAACAGTATACTTGCCTCTCTATGGACTCTTTCCAACTAAGAGTCCTATAGAGGAGTGGCAGACAGATTTAACTTGACCAAATCCACAGTTTCAAAACACCCCCATGAGTTCTGTTCTCTTGTAAGAAATCATTTGTCACATTACATCTTCTGGCCCAGAGGACAAGCCCTGCACATATCTCAGTTAGGATTTGAAACAGCTGGGTTTCCTAACACTGTCTGTGCAGTTGATGGATGCCAATTATAAAACCACGCTGTGAGAATCCTGTGGCCTACATCAATAGGAAGCAATTCTATTCTGTTATACTTACAGGATTCTGTGACAGACAGCGGCGGTTCTGTCATGTCAGTGTGGGTCACCCTGGTAGCTGGCATGATTCAAGAGCGTTTGGTTTGTCCGAGGTAGGCCGCCTTCTTGAGGAAGATCCACATTCCCTGGTTCCGGAGGGCATGCAATTGGTGACTCTGCATACCCTCTTTTGCTTCAGCTAATGAAGCCATAAAGGGACAATGGCCACATGACTGTCAGACAGAGACGGATGAATCAGAAACTGAATTCTGCTCGTGTAGTAATTGAGCATGCATTTGGTATATTAAAAACTAAATTCAGGAGACTCAGATGTTTGCACATGACAGATGAGAAGAACATTTCTTCTGCAGTCACAGCTTGTTGCATTCTGCATAACATGTGCCTGAAACTGGGGTGTAAACCTCTGAAAATGGTTTTGGTGTAAAATAAAAAATATTTAATTTCCTGAAAAACATTTTATGTATTTTTAAATCTTCTGAAGGACAAAAATAAAGATGTATAAATGAAACAATAACAATTTACACCAAAACCATTTTCAGAGGTTTACACCCACCCGACTTCAAATGAATAGTGTTGACTTTGTGGGCAGCACTGGATGTTTCTATCTATTGTAATAGTTGCGTATGAGTCTCTTGGTTGTCCTCAGTGTAAAAAGAGGAATCTCAACATCATACAGTTACTGCTGGACATGAAATGCTGAAAAAGCAAAGATTGTGGCGGACCTGGGTGATTGTTTTGAAGATCAGTGGACAGTCTAATGACTCATGACAAACAAAAAACCCTTAAACAACTATGACTAAACATAAAAACTCTCATTGATTGAGCAGGTAACATCATACAGTATTAAGAATAAGGGGCGTGTAAACTTTTGCCCTGGGCTATTTTTAGAAATTCTGTTATTATTCTTTAGTGTGAACTATATGTTAACATTTCTTTAGTGAAATAACTTGCTCAGGGCAGGACTAAATTAAAAATAAACCTTCAATTTCAAAAATCCTTTTATATTTCCAAAAGTTTCAGCTTTTTCCAGATTCCTCAAGGGATGTGTAAACTTTTGAGCACAACTGTACCTTGTTGGTTTTCTTGACATTCTAACTGTTTGTATATGAATTCAGAATTGTGTGTTTGTGAGGCTTGTTGTGGAAGCTTTATTTTCCTTGTTTCAACAGAAGAGTCGACATGGGATGTTGGATGATGTCATGGCTCTGCTTCACTTAGTCATGATTTTCTTGGTCCTGTAGCAGAGCCATGACAAAGCCTTATGTTTTATGTGAGAAAACCATGAGTTGTCCATGTTTTTACTTCTCATGTGTTTTCTCGTGTCTTGTCATTGGCCCCGCCCCTCTCGTTTCGCGTATTGCTTCCCGTCCGTGTTCCATTACCTTCACCTGCCTTGTGTCATTATCCCTCGTTTGTCTTGCCCTTCAAAAGCCCTCGTCTTCTCTGTCTCGTTACTCGTTCATTGTGGTTGTTCGTGTTCGAAGCTGTTGTGTGTGCTCTACTCTCACTGTATCATGTGAGAGCTATTTGGATCACGTTCCATGTTGGATGTTCCCTGTTCCTGATGCCGTTCGTCTTTTGTAGTAAGTGTTAGTTTAGTCTCCGTCTAGTGTTTATTAGTCTAGTGTTCAGTGAGTCTTGTGATTTATCATTATTATTTTTCTCGTCCCAGTTTTGTACCCCATCGCGGTTCTTTTCTGTTAAGTCCTCGTCTCCCTCGACTGCCTGCAATTGGGTTCTCTCCCACGCTTTCCGTGACAGAATGAACGAGCCCAATCGAACCCAGCAGGTGGCTCCCAAGGACGGCAAGGCGTCGTCCCCCTGATCCGGCCTAGCCCACTTGCTACTGGGGTTCCGTCAGGGGAGTTATGGGGACCTGGAGTTCGCCAGAGCATTCTCGGCGGTGGCAGAGGCGACCGGGTTCAATGACGCAGAGTTGAAGACGATCTTCAACTGCTGCCTCACCCGGCGCCTCACACCGCAGGAGAAGAGGCTGCTGGCTCCTCTCGGGTTCGCGGATATGGTCAGATACGTGGCCAACCGGGATGATCCCGGGAGTGGGGTTCCATTTGGAACTTCCGCTCCACGGTCGAGCGTCCCGGGGGGTCTCGTCCTGACTGCCGCTGCCCGGGGGGACTCAGTACCCTCTGGCTGGAGCTCCACGGTTCCCGGTTCCCCTGGCTGAAACCGTGGCGAGTGGGGAGGGAAGGACTCGGGAACGTCGTCTGGGGGTTCCCCCAATGCTGAACTACCTCCAGTCCCCACGGGTCCGCCAAAGATGGCTGCAGACCCAGCGGTGCGGAAAAGGAGGAAGGAGTGTCACGGGGGAACGTACCATTCTATGCAGCCGGCTACCACTCCGGTGCAGCCGGCATCCAGTCCAGTAATCGAGCCGGCGTCCAGTCCGGTGATCGAGCCGGCGTCCAAGTTGATGTCCAGTCCGGTGTCCAGTCCGGTGATCCAGCCGGCGTCCAGTCCGATGTCCAGTCCGGCGTACAGTCTGGAGTCCAGTCAGGTGTCGAGTCCAGTGGTCCAGCCTACGGTCCCGCCGGAGACTGTACAGGCTTCCCGCCCGGTACAGCCGGGAGTCAGTCCGGTTTCCAGTCAGGCTTTCAGTCTGGTCAAGCCGGTGTACCAGCCGGCCACTCGGACAGTCTTCAGGCCGGTGACTCGGCCGGAGTTTCAGCCGGCGATGCAGTCGGCCTCCGGCCTTGGGTGGCCGGCCTTCCAGCCAGTGCCTAACCTGGGACCTCCAAGAACTGTACCCCCCCCATTCCCCAGGAACGCCGCGCTTTCAAGCGCAAGCGGGGACTAGAACTGTACCACCCATGAACTCTGGTTTGGCCCCACCCCCCCTCCCATGTTTGTTATTTCTATTATCCCATCCTAGTCCTGTCATCGTATTGTCATGTTTACCATTGATCATGTTTTCTTTGTTTTGCCTTGTCCTGTCGGTCACCCAGTCGGTCTTGTCTCTGTCTCAGTCTACCCTGTCTCGTTAGTCTACCCCTTGGTGAACACCTGGGGGTGTTCATTAAAGGGGGGCGCTTCTGTCAAGGCTCTGCTTCACTTAGTCATGATTTTCTTGGTCCTGTAGCAGAGCCATGACAAAGCCTTATGTTTTATGTGAGAAAACCATGAGTTGTCCATGTTTTTACTTCTCATGTGTTTTCTCATGTCTTGTCATTGGCCCCGCCCCTCTCGTTTCGCGTATTGCTTCCCGTCCGTGTTCCATTACCTTCACCTGCCTTGTGTCATTATCCCTTGTTTGTCTTGCCGTTCAAAAGCCCTTGTCTCGTTGCTCGTTCATTGTGGTTGTTCGTGTTCGAAGATGTTGTGTGTGCTCTACTCTCACTGTATCATGTGAGAGCTATTTGGATCACGTTCCATGTTGGATGTTCCCTGTTCCTGATGCCGTTCGTCTTTTGTAGTAAGTGTTAGTTTAGTCTCCGTCTAGTGTTTATTAGTCTAGTGTTCAGTGAGTCTTGTGATTTATCATTATTATTTTTCTTGTCCCAGTTTTGTACCCCATCGCGGTCTTTTGTTTTGCCCTGTTTTTGTGTGAATAAAGTCTTGTCTGTTAAGTCCTCGTCTCCCTCGCCTGCCTGCAATTGGGTTCTCTCCCACGCTTTCCGTGACAGGATGATGTCTAATCACTGGAGGGGGACACTGAGAAAAAGATGCTGGGCAATGGGTTGTAACCTGAGTGGCACACTGGGTCAAAGATGCTGGATGATGAGTAATAGCTGCAAAGGAAAGCACAATTAAAGAAATCCCTACAAGAAATAGAAATGCGGTCATCAAATTCTTTACCTTGTTTCTGTGATGTTGCTGCCGGTCTCACTTGTTGCATTATATATACTGCATGTTTTATCTGTAAAAAAATTCAATCGATAAAAATAAAATGAAATTAATAACACCAGACATTATTTGTTTACTTACCATCCTTTATTTTCTCAGCAATTTCCTTGCTGACTGTTATGCTTATTGCTCCTTGGGAGTCTGTTAGTGTTATTATCACATTCTCCATCTTGTTGCAATTGTTAGCTTTGTGGATGGCTTTTATAATTAAAGCCATAATGGGAAATGATCACACACTAAAGGAACATTGTTATCCATAATTATGGGTAAACCACTTTGAATTAGAAATGCCATAACTAATCAACCTAAGGATGTTAAGCCTATTTAAAACATGTTGGTCAAAAAACATTTTGTTGCTTTAACATTATTCGAAATATCTTCCTATGTATTCGAATTGATAAAAGTTTGGAACAACCTGAGGGTGAGTAAATGGTGACAGAACATTTTCATCAGTCTGTAAAAAAATATGAATACTATAAATAAAATAGCGAGAATGTGTCTGTGTGTTTTTACTCCACTTCTGGTATAATTCACACACGCTGTCAATACTCCGATGCACCACACAAAGATCAGGCAAAATGGTAAAATATAAGACAAATGCATGTGTGCATGCAGCATTTGTTTTGATGGATTGGCTTATTAATTTCATGGAACAATGTTGTATGAATATTACAATGTACAAAATTTACAACAACAGCATAAAATACAATAAATTAAAAATGACAAGAAATAGGACTTAAACAAGAAATAATTAAAACGAAACAAATAAAATAAAGCACATGCACTAATTAGGCTACTTATTTAAAAACATCCCTTCATAATATATGATTTTACCTAGGTGTTTTCATTGTCACATATGAATAAAAATATATAAACTACTATAAATTGTAAACTTCTTAAAAAACACCGGACATTCTTAGCCAATGAGCATTAAGCTGTGTCGTCAGCAAGTCGTTTCCCATCATGCTTTTGATCAGCGCAGTCGGTGGATAGCAATTGCGCCGCAATTGCTGTCTCAACAAATCGTGTTTCCGGGCGGATCGGGTAGCGACACGTGGAGAACTAAATCGAGGAAGGTTGGCAATATGGCCGGGCTGAACATATTCGTGCTGTGTTTAATGTCAGCAAACGTGTTGAACAGCATGTTACGGAGGAATTCTGGGAAGGGGACAGTGGGCAGTAGGAAGGACAGCAGTGGCAGCACAGCACCTGTGATTCCAGAGGAAATGTTATCGTGTCACTGCAATCAATGTCCTGAAGACTCCATCAATAACACCTGCAGGACGGACGGTTACTGCTTCTCTATGGTGGAGCAAGAGGAAGGCAAATCTCCGGTCATCACTTTCGGCTGTCTATCATCTGTGGGGTCAGAGTTTCAGTGTATGGACACAGGAAACGCTCGTCTGAGGAGAATCATGGAGTGTTGCAAAGATCAGGATTACTGTAACCGAGACCTCCGTCCCACACTGCCTCGAGAGAACCGATCCTCCCTCTTGCCTCTCCTTCCTTCCCTCCATTAGATCCTTCCTCAACCACCACCATTCCCCCCACCACCCCTGTCCGCCTCCTAACCGCAGACATCTCTGCCACCGGGCCCGGTAATAAGCAACGAGCGCTCATCACCTCTCCTACCGGACGTTCTGCGGCGACTACTAAATGAAGCACAGCAAGTCTACAACAAAGGCAGGCCAGATACAAAGCCCAAATCCAACCAGGATAATGGCACCATCTACCCAGACAAGGATCAAGAAGAATGGGGAAATTTCAACAGAGAGAAATGATGTGATTTTTGTACATTTGTACTAACTAATGTACAAAAAACACAACATTTTGTACACTAATCATAAGTTCACTGTTCAAGTTTGTTCGAAGGATGTTTTGGGACCATGAGGCAGTGTGTTTACATGTCGATAAGAGTTTTAGCTTAGCGCTAAGAGTTTCTACGAGTCACGTAAACTAAGAGGAGATGGTCAGTAAAAAAGATACGATTTATGTATAACAAGCTGTGCAGGTTTGAGTTCAGGTGCGATTTAAATAATTAACATATAAATCTCCTCTATTGAGGTGCACAGTAAAGGTCCAATGTGATCTTTAAAAAAATATGATTTAATAAAAAAAAGATATTTAATTGAAAAAAAGAATCCGATACAGCTGCCTATCGGATTCAGCATGACATCAGAGCAAGGTGGACGTAACTCGGACACATTTCTAACCGGCATGCATCTTGCGCTGATCACCGGTGATCGAATCTGCGCAGAATTTGGCCATCTTAAACAAGCCTAAGGTGATAGGTCAGCTGTGATTCTGAGAAAGCATTGGTTCTCGTGTATCTTGTGACCCATTGCGTCATTACGTCTGCATTAAATGTAAAGTCTTGATAGGCTTGTTCGACTTGATGCAGCGCTGCAAGATCCGACAGGCAGAAGACAGCAAAGTACCGCGAGAGTGATGCGAAAGATAACTTTATGTTTTTTCGAATCACTGTTGCGGTACTTTGATGTCATCCGCCTGTCGGATCTTGCAGCGCCGCATCAAGTCGAACAAGCCTATTCGATTGTGTCATTACGTCAGTCTAAACGAGCTCTGCCTACATGCGTTGCATACATGGACAATCTTCGTCTAAACTTATTTCTGGCTTCAATTTAGAAGGTTTGCAACACAAGTTGTTTTGTAATATACTGTTTGTTTGTCAATGTATGCAATAAATACCGGTGACTGTACATTCCCACGTGTTGCATTTTGTATGGTTGAGTAGTATTTAGGTTTTAGGGTGGGGGTTGGGTTAGGGGTTCAAAAATATCTTTTAAACTATAAATATTGATGAAATTATTGATACTATAACAAATATGAAGAATTAAATGCATAAAAAGTGAACAAGCTAAAGCAATGGAATGACTGTACTTCATAATAAGCTGCTGGTGCTACAGGGCGCTCATCCTTAATACGTAACTGTTGGTCGTAATAAGGTACTTGTACAAACAACCGACTGGGTTGTTTTTTTGGGAGGACAGTCTGTTTATAGAGCCCCCGTTATACAGAGGGGTCATGTGCCAGGATATACATCCCTTATTTGGGCCCTACACATCGTGGAAACTATTCTAGACATACATCTTCTACCTAAGCATAAACAGATTACCAAAGCAACGACACCCTTAAACCACAATGGAGATAAGATCTCGGGTATGGCAGTTGACATCTGTTTCCCCCCATAAATGAACATACATAGGAGTCTTCATATACACAAACTATGTTCCAATGCAAAAGCAGTTAACCGCTGACCTTTTCACCCTTATTCTTCTGAGCGGAGGTGTCAAGACAATAGTTTGCAACTTCTATATGTTGTATAAGCGTAAGCATCATTACAAGGTACAATCTAAATCAACGGCCAGCGCTAATTCTTCAGTCAAAGCCAAAGAGTCAACCTTGGCTGTGGCCACTTCTGTTAGAACAAAAATTATTATCTACTAATATTTCCCTTGCAAGTCTCATTAACTTTTTATTGATACGTTCTTGATGACAAATCTACCTTGCGTAGCTTTGGAAATCATATCACTCGTTGATTTCTGAAGGCTTGGTTCTACGCTTGGTCTGATCCTGATTTTCTCTTGTTTTTTCTGTAGACCTTGAACAATCAAAATATGCATGTCATACTTTATAGGTTCACGGTGAAAGGACAAATACAAATCCTTTCTCAGTCCCTTTTTAACATGTGCATCAAATACAACAATATTGATGAGTAAATTAACAGCAAATCTACAATTTATGATGAAAACTCTTTCCACACTGAAGACATGTTCATGGACGCTCAACAGTGTGAATTCTCATGTGCTCATCAAGCATTAGTTTGCGTTTGAAACAGTTTCCACACTGAGGACACGGATATGGGCTCTCTCCAGTGTGAATTCTCATGTGCTCCTTAAGCGTTGTTTTGCGTTTGAAACCTTTTCCACACTGAGGACACGTGTATGGACGCTCTCCAGTGTGAATTCTCATGTGATCCTTAAGCGTTGATTTGTGTTTGAAACTCTTTCCACACTGAGGACACGCGTATGGACGCTCTCCAGTGTGAATTCTCATGTGATCCTTAAGCGTTGATTTCTGTATGAAACTCTTTCCACACTGAGGACACGTGTATGGACGCTCTCCAGTGTGAATCCTAATGTGCCTCTCAAGCATTGATTTGAGGTTGAAACCTTTTCCACACTGAGGACACGGGTATGGGCACTCTCCAGTGTGAATTCCCATGTGCTCCTTAAGCGTTGTTTTGCGTTTGAAACCTTTTCCACACTGAGGACACGGGTATGGGCGCTCTCCAGTGTGAATTCTCATGTGATCATTAAGCGTTGATTTCTGTATGAAACCCTTTCCACACTGAGGACATGTGTATGGACGCTCTTCGGTGTGAATTCTCATGTGATCCTTAAGCGTTGATTTCTGTCTGAAACTCTTTCCACACTGAGGACATGTGTATGGACGCTCTCCAGTGTGAACTCTAATGTGCTCCTCAAGTGTTGATCTCTGTTTGAAACTCTTTCCACACTGAGGACAAGCATATTGGTGCTGTTCATTGTCAGTTTTCATGTGCTCCTCAAGATGACTTTTCTGTATAAAACAGTTTCCACACTGAGAGCAGGTGAAAGGCTCGCCTGCTTCTGTATTTGAACAAAATGGTTAAAATACTAATTAGGACAGAAAATATGCAAATTGGGACACATGTTTTAAGTTTACGGTTTAAGAAGAACTGACTTTCAACTAAAATAGGATAAAACAGTAAGACAAATTTGGCTAACTTTAGCGAATAACCTCGTCATTCTAAATCACATCTACAGATGGCTTGAAGAGATCTCTAAAGATAGATATAACTGAAAAACATGAAACCATGATTCAGTCTGAACCCTAACAGTTAAAATAACATGAAAACATGACATTTTGTTCTATTACCTCTGCTTTGTTAGCGCAGCTTCTCTGCTGTCGCTGATATTACCGTAAACACAGTGATAGTGACGCACACTCTTCCGTTGACATGATATTACCGTAATGATACTTATACACGCGCACTATCACTTATCCGCAGTCAATTCCAATATTATTTATAACCAGAAGACAAAATAAATTCACCACAGTGCTGTACAGAAAGTTCACACAATGTGCAAAAAAACATACTACCTTAAGTTAATCCTTAGTTTACATCAAGTTCAAAGCGTTCATTGATACATGTTAAATGCACTTCAAAAACGCGTTGTTACGGCTGCCAGACGACAATCTGTCAAACTACAAGTAAATATTTTATTTGTTTCATCTTAGTTTAACTCTTAAAACCACTATAGCCTAATTGAATTAAAACAGCAGAGACAGAAACGATCGGTCCTGTCAGATAGTTTTGCTGCGCGCGCTGTCCTGTTGAGCCAAACGCGGGAGGCGCGTGCTTTTATGTTCCCATTCATCACCATATTAAGCCTGTGTGACAAGTTAAAGATACCTTTTGGTGAAAATCTGTGGCTGCCACAAATTAGTAAAAAACATCTCTTTGTATATTAACAACTCAAACCTACAACATATTCAACATAAACATTTTCAAAGAATCTCACACAATTAAAAAAATATAAAATGGGCTTCTGGGACATACCTCCATTCACTATGACAATGTACTCCTGTACAACATACAAACCTGCTGTGAAACTGTTCTTTAGGTTAAGATACTATTTTCCTCTCGTGTCAACATGACACAACAGAGGAACAGACAGACAACACCTAGGCCTACCAGACGTCAATGTTCATATTACTGACTTATTGTATTTTGATGCTTTCTTTCTTTCTTTCTTTCTTTCTTTCTTTTATTAAATGGACAAAAAAGTGTTAAGCCAAAATCCAAAAATAAATCATTATTAATAATAGTGCAAGAGAAAGAAGAACGCAAAGCTACATACTGTGACGAACTTTCAATATTGTCAGAGGTTGGGATATCAGTTTCCAGTTTGATTTCTAAAACTACTTTACATACCTAAACAACGACTGGAGAAAACCACATTTCTGTCGAAATCTATTTGTAATAAACACTAGCCGCTGTGGCTGTACTGCTGTGTCCAAATAGAAAAAGAGACATGAGGTGTTTGACTGTGAAAAATGTCACGAGTGACTGTTTCTTCCGCAGAACACAAAAGGAGATATTTTGAAGAATGTTGTTAACGGCCCCTCACTCAGTTGCACTGGTTACAATAGAAGTGAATGGGGGCTGTGCTGTTCTGTTACCAACATTTTTCAAAATGTCTTCTTTTGTGTTCAGCAGAAAAAAGCAGTGTGTAAATGATGACAGAATTTTCATTTTGAAGGTGAACTACTCCTTGAAAGAGTATATGAAGTGTCACCACAAAGATTATTGATGTCACTACTAATGGTCTGATATGGCATTCAAACCGGACAAACACCTAGTAGTAGCAGAAACACTGAACACCACGAGACAAACTGAGTATTTAGAAACATACTAATGTATGATGTACCTGGAAGAAGACACTAGAGGGCAGTCAAATATAACAGTCTAGAACTCAACATATAATCAATGTAAATAAATGAAAAAGGAAGTAAATTAGTTCTACAAATATACTCGATGTCTTTGTCAACTTTGATGATCGTCATATCTAGTGACTTCTGCTGACTTTACTGTATAATAACATATAGAGCTCAACAGAAGACAGCAAACACCACAAGAATATGAAGCATAAAGAGAATTTAAATGCTCTTTAAATGCTTTATTTCGTTCATTTTTATGAGTTAAAAGTTCGTCACAATCGTTCTGTTTAGCCCCAGCGGCTCCATGCGTTACTAGTAACTCCCGTGAACTATTGAGAGCCTCCATGAACCGCCATTGCTGTAAAAACTGTTCCATTGGAGTCGACGCAACTGTCTCTCAATGGCTCCGAGTCTGCCAAACTGCACTTGGCGTGTCTGAAACATCAGGTGAGTTCCAATCGCATTCATGTTCCCTACTTGCTAAGAAGGGCTGAGATCCTGAGATAAAAACTCTGGCGGGAGATGGACAATTTTACCTCATAATAAAGCAGTTTTGGATGACACTTGGCAAACAGAGTAAACACAGTTTTCTGACGACCCTTCTTCTTTTGTCCCTTTCTCGAAGCGACTTTCAAGTCTTTCTGTCAAGTCTAGTTTATAATTGTTGAAATAAAGTGTTTTTGTTGTTACAAAACCCGACCGATCCACTTCAGAAGACATGTGTTACCCCCTGGAGGCGTGTGGATCAGTTTTATGATGGATGAATGCGCTTTTTGAGTTTCAAAATAATGGCTGCCATCCGCCACTATTACCAAGCTGAGAAGATCTAGGATTTTATTCAGTATTACTCCGACTGAGGTGCGCTTAAAGAAGAAAGTCAAATACACATAGGACGGCGTTCGGATGAGTAAAATATAGGCTAATTTAATTTATCCAATGAAGTGTTCCTTTAAGAGCAAATCTACATTTTATGCTGAAATCTCTTTCTACATTGAAGGCATGTTCATGGACGGTCTCTGGTGTGAATTTTCTTGTGCGCCTCCAGACGTGTTTTCTGTTTGAAACTCTTTCCACACTGAGGACACGTGTATGGACGCTCACCAGTGTGAACCCTCATGTGGACATTTAGATGACTTTTCTGTCTGAAACTCTTTCCACACTGAGTACACGTGTATCGGCGCTCGCCAGTGTGAATTCTCATGTGAACGTTAAACGTTGATCTCTGTCTGAATCTCTTTCCACACTGAGNTTCTGTCTGAAACTCTTTCCACACTGAGGACACGTGTATGGACGCTCTCCGGTGTGAACCCTCATGTGGACATTAAGATTATTTTTCTGTCTGAATCTCTTTCCACACTGAGGACACGGGTATGGTCGCTCTCCAGTGTGAATTCTCATGTGTTCCTCAAGCGTTGATATGTGGTTGAATCTCTTTCCACACTGAGGACATACGTATGGGCGCTCTTCACTGTGAATTCTCATGTGAACCTCAAGCATCGATCTCTCTTTAAAACTCTTTCCACACTGAAGACATGGGTATGGACGATCTTCAGTGTGAATTATCATGTGGACCTCAAGCGATAATTTGCGTTTGAAACTCTTTTCACACTTAAGACATGAGTAAGGACGCTCTTCACTGTGAATTTTCATGTGCTCATCAACCGTTGTTTTGTGTTTAAAACTCTTTCCACACTGATGGCATGAGTATGGACGCTCTGCAGTGTGAATTCTAATGTGTACCTTAAGATGATTTTGCTTTGTGAAACTCTTTCCACAATGAGTACATGTGTATGGACGCTCTCCAGTGTGAATTCTAATGTGCTCCTCAAGATAACTTTTCTGTGTAAAACTCTTTCCACACTGAGGACATGTGTATCTGCACTTTTTATTGTGAATTTTCATGTGCTCCTCATGCGTTGATCTGTATTTAAAACTCTTTCCACACTGAGGACACACGTATGGTCGCTCTCCAGTGTGAATTCGCATGTGATTCTCAAGCGTTGATTTCTGTCTGAAACTCTTTCCACACTGATTACAAGTGTGTCTGCGCTCTCCAGTGTGAGTTCTCATGTGCTCATCAAGCGTTGATTTGCGTGTGAAACTCTTAACACACTGAGGACATGAGTATGGACGCTCTCCAGTGTGAATTCTGATGTGCTTTTTAAGCGTTGATTTGCAGTTGAAACTCTTTCCACACTGAGGACACATGTATGGACGCTCTTCTGTGTGAATTCTCATGTGCTCCTTAAGATGACTTTTCTGTATGAAACTCTTTCCACACTGAGGACATGCGTACGGTCGCTCTTCACTGTGAATTTTCATGTGTCTCTGAAGAAGACAATTGTATTTGAAACATTTTCCACACTGAGCGCAGGTAGGCTCGCCTGCTTCAGTTATTTGTTTCCTATTTGGTGATAAAATCTTGTTCTTCTGCAAACTACTAGAAGACATTTCAAGCTTTACAAGATTCTGAGGTTTCTGACACTGATGTTTCTCCTCAACTTCATTCATGGCTTCACTGAACATCACTGTGTGGTATGGTGGAACAGACCTTCCAAAATAAACAAATACATTCGTTTTCACATTAACAACTCTGAACAAAGTTAAACTATTAATTAGGACAGATAGTATGCAAATTAGGCTGCATGGTATTTTGAACAACTGACAAAAGTTTAATCAACTCTGAGTAGTCTGACTCTCACACTGCATCCCAATTTGCATTCTACCTGTCCTAAATGGTTTTGATAATTAAAATTAGTATGGCTCAAATCATAATATATTTAAATAATTAAGTAAGAAATAATGAATGATCTGCGTGTATACGAGTTTGCTACACACACACATACACGCTAAAATACACTTTTCCATAACCAAATGCATCCTTTTAGGGCATATTGAAATTAGTCAAAATGGGACACAACACGAGTTGCACGGCTGCAGAAAATGCTTTTCAAGTTACACTTCATTAATGTATTAAGTAACTAAAATAGGCTAAGCAGTAGGACAAATTTGGCTAACATTAGCGAATAACCTCATCATTATAAATCACATCTACAGATGGCTTGAAGAGGTCTCTAAAGATAGATATAACTGAAAAACATGAAACCATGATTCAGTCTCAACCCTGACCTTTAAAATAACATGAAAAAATGACATTTTGTTCTGATATTACCTCAAACAGTGCAGGGAAACAGTCCGATTTTGTTAGCGCAGCTTCTCTGTTGTTGTTGATATTACCGTAAACACAGTGATAGTGCCGCACACTCTTCCGTTGACATGATATTACCGTAAACACAGTGATAGTGCCGCACACTCTTCCGTTTACATGATATTACCGTAAACACAGTGATAGTGCCGCACACTCTTCCGTTTACATGATATTACCGTAATGATACTTATACACGCGCACTCTCACTTGTCCAAAGTCGATTCCAATGCTAAATGTATTTATAAAGCCGAAATGAATTGACCACGGTGATGTACAGAAAGTTCACACCATGGGCACAGTTATACTAGTTACCTTAATTAAAACCTTTGTCTACATCATTTCAAAGTTCAAAGCGTTTATTGTCATATGCACAGTGAGGAAAACAATCAAAGCCAAACACACAGGAATGAAAAACACTTCTATAAGCGACTTACTTCTTTGGCGAATCCACCCACATGCTTTAAACATCCAAAACGTCATCTACAGGTCTCTTCCAGCAAACATAAGGCCAGCGGACCAGTGGCGAACCACCGGTGGCAAAGTTGGCGGGCGGTCCATGTGGCAACTGCCTGCGGCCCACAGGCTTGTTGCTCATCGTTCTTCCAGCGGCTGTTTCATCAGAAATGTTTACTGGCGGTCCACCGTCGGTCCGCGGTTCATAATCATTCAATCACGCTAACCAAAATGTCATTAAACACAATAATAGATAAAGAACAATGTTCAATAGCAACTGCACATTTATTATTATTTTGAAGGTCCAGTCATTCACTCCAACCCTCCCCTTCCCTTTCGAAACACTACGACGGCTGACAGAACATGGCGAATTACTTGCAAGGGGACCCCCTTTGTAGATAGAAATAACATTCTAAGGTAATAAAAATTATAAACATAACGCTTCATTGTGTACGCTCTTTATACACCTCTAACGGCATAGCTACTCTATGTATATTATTTTGCTTTTCTATCAATAGATCATTCCAAAAATTACACACTTGACAGATCAAATACACAAATGCATTACATTTATCAAATGCTTTTAACCGACGTTACACAAATAGAAGCATTCAGTTAACTTGTTAACTAGTTATTTGTACCCATACGAATAGTTATATGTTTTTTTACAGAATTTCCAGAGAGACCATAGTAAATACAAAATCAACCAGTTTTACTACATTAATAATAACTTTGATAGTAGTAAAACCACAGTAAATCCAAAAATAACCATGGCTTTACTACAGCATCCATATTATAAACTTTTACCCATGGTTTTCAAAAACTATAGCTTACCACAGCACTCCAGCATTCCTATAATATTACTAAAGTAGAACCTTTATATCAAAACCTTGATAGTAGACCTAGACATGATAGTTTTACCACAGGAAATCTCAGGTTAACTGTCTTAAGGGTTTAGCCACTTTTAAAATGCAAATAATTTCAAAGCAGCTTTACAGAAAATACATGTTTCAATGTGACAATAATAACAAAAATACTTTAATCAGCCAGAGGGAGCTATGACTCACTGAGAAACATCTGGCAACAAATAATGTTCATATCGCAATATCTCCAAGTTAATAAAAGTCATTTGTTTAAAGTCATGTTCAGTTAAAAGTAACAAATATTATTATAGGGTAAGTTTGCCGATTTTCAACCCACTTTGTACTGGTACAATGTCTATAATATATGTAAATAAACAATATTTGAATGATGCAAAACACATTATCCAGCGGAGTTTTGTGGACAAATAAATGGGAATATCTCAATACGAGCAACTCTAAAAAAGATAGTAAACATTGTCTGTTCACATATATTGCCATTATTGTAACAATACAAAGTGGGTTGAAAATCTGCAAACTTTCGCAGTGATTACAATATATAATACAGTATGTAGCAGTTTTCTATGTCCATCTATATTTGCCATCATCTGAAGTCTTCGTGAGTGTTGGTGTCATAGGAAGTCTTCACAAGTGATCATGGATCCAAACTGGAGCTTCTGTAATCCCTAGTTACTTTAGGATGTCCATCATTAGAGAACCGGTAAATTATTAGCATAGCATTGTTTATATTATTTCAAGCAAACAATGATCATGTGCATTTTAACTGTTTCATTACTGGAGAACAAGGTTACAAGATGTGTTATGTGATTGCATGAGTAAAAAGATGTGTTTTAATCTAGATTTAAACTGGGAGAGTTTAGGAGTAAAATGCTGTTAGTGTGATATCCTGGTTACTACCAATAGTCCAGAGTTTTGTGACCGTCCTTATCTTATTTATCACACGTCATTCTAATATGCTGATTTGCTGCTCAAGAAACATTCATGTGACACTGAAGAATCGACTAATGATGCTGAAAATTCAGCCTTAAATCACAGAAATAAATTACACTTTACTATATACTCACATAGAAAACAGCTCATTTCAATTATGATAATATTTAACAATCTTTCTGTTTATACTGTATTTTTATCTAACTAACCTATGTTTTACTAACCTAAAACATTTAAACAGTAGCGTTTGTTTCTGGTTTTACTTACTAGACATATACTAGTCATACTAGTCATTACTAGTCATAATCCAGAAAATGCACTTTTAAATGTTGTTTGATCATATCTGTGTGTCAGAAGTGTGTGTACAGAACCACCCTAGAGTGGTAAAAATCCACCCATTCATTTTTTAAAATCCCCAATAAACCTCAACAGTCCTCTTGAAGGAGCTGTTGGCATTCTCTCATTAACCTGACGTCACATTGATTGAGCCCTCCCTATGACTGCTGATGGTCTGCTGTCTCCGCCCTTATCGAGATCTACACTGTCTGCCATTATTTTCACGCTGGACTACTTACAGTGAGCTACAAGAATGTTTTGTAAACACACAAGGTGTTTTGTTGTTGGATGCAATTTACTCCCGACATCGAGCCTCTGAAGACGCTGTGGATAAGTTTTATCTCTCAACGGAATGTGCAGAAGACATCAGGAGAAGTCACTTTACACCGGGATGCTTCACAAACGAATGTTAGTAAAATGCTTGATTCATAATGGGTCATGTTTTCGGTTTTAAACATATGATGCGTTTGTCCCGTGTATTGTCACGTACAAAAAAATGTGCCGGATTTAAAGACGTAACGCGTTTGTGCATTCACTCAGAAAACAGCGTCCTCAGTTTTTAAACAAATAACGCGCTTGTCTTATGTACTCTCACTTATACAAAACAATGTGTTTGGTTTTTAAAGATGAGACAGTGTTTCTCATTCGCTTAATGGCCATTCTCTTCTGTTTTGTTGTTACTGGAAGCACCGCCTCGAACAGCCCTGCGCTTTCTGTTGGAAAGGGGGCGGAGACCAGCAGCTCATTTGCATTTAAAGAGACACACACCAAAACACCCTGTTTTTGCCTGTAAGGAAAGCATTCCTTACGCTTTCGTTTTCATTGCCGAATGTCTAAAATATGACAGCAAAGACTGGATGCTCTCTCTGAAGGCTGAAAGTGCGCTTGTGTCCGGGATGTAAAGCATATTTGCCAGCTTGCTGACTCATAAGCGTTACATATATAATATCCCTCTGTAAACACACCGCTTTGCGACCACTAGTCATTAAATCTGACATAAAACCTGCGTTGTGATCACCAATAATCAAATGTTATCTGCTAGAAACTCTCTGACAGTCACAGTATGTTTTATCGTTCATCAGCTGGAAAAAAATCATCCTGAACGTGACCCCAACGATATCGTTCTCTGTATCTTTATCGTTATAGTTATGGTGTGAACCCCGCTATTCTCCTGAATTAAGAACGATTTTTAAAACGTTATTTTTTTATAGTTATCGCTATAATGTGTACAGGAGGTCTGCTCCACCTCTGCTGCATGGCCATCAGCATGGAAGAATCTACAAACATAACATGCAATTTATCACAGAGTCAAGAACATTTTGTATGAAGTGCCAGATTCATTAAAAGTAAACAAACAAGAGGCAAAACACTGAAAACAAAAAGGAAAGTATACAGAAAATATACAAAAAATATTTCTTAAAATAACAGATTTTATGTTTTTTAGGTTTACTTATTCATTTAATGTTGCTCGTACAATGCCACTGACGTTTGGTTGTCAAAACCTTAAAATAATTGTGATAAAAAGTTGGTAAATAGATGCATGGTGATATGTTGTGAAAAAGTGTATATGAGTGGATTTAATGAGCTTTCTAAACTCACCTAAATTCTAACTATCTGTAACTCCCTGAAATCTCGACGTTCTGCTTTACTGTAGGTGTTATTTTGTCACTCCTGAAAACAGAGAACAACTTTTTGACCATATCTGTTTACGATAAAACATCAAAACACGCTTGAATTAGTTGCAGCACACTGGTGGCGTGCCACCCCAAAAAAGCTGGCAGACTGACAGCATTTTTACATTGATCGGCTTGTCGACAGTCTGTGCCACCCAAAAACTGCCGGTGGACCGTCAGGTCATTGTTTGCTGGGGAGGTGCCTGATTAAAAATGCTCAGAAAAATAAAATGATCACATCAAGATGACTTGATGGTTAAAATATTAACTAGGACAGATAATATTAGGGCTGGGCGATATGGCCTAAAAAAAATCCCAATTTTTTCACAAAAAAAAGATTTAAATCGATTTTTCTGTTTGAGGTGCTGCAGTAAATTGGTTGTACTGCTACCTTTGCTAGCAACAGACTTCAAACACACATTTTTAATTGAAAGTGACCTATTAGTCAGATATGGTGACCCATACCTGAAATGTGACCTCTGCATTTAACCCATCCAGAGAGTAGTGAACACACGCACAGCAAGTGGTGAACAAACGTACACCCGGAGCAGTGGGCAGCTATCACTGCAGCGCCCGGGGAGCAAGTAGGGGTAAGGTGCCTTGCTCAAGGGCACCTCAGTCGTTACCCGCCGGCCCTGAGAATCGAACCGGCAACCTTCTGGTCACGAGTCCGAACCATCAGGCCACGACTGCCCCACTTTGCAGCGGGGTGTTGTTTGTTCTGCGTCTGATACCGCAAAACCGAACCAATTCCATATTACGGATGACACTGTGCCTTTCTTGGCAGGGCCTTAATTTTGTTTACAGTGGCTTGCAAAAGTATTCATCCACCTTTATTTTATTCAAATTTTGTTATGTTGCTGCCTTATCTTAAACTACTTTAAATTAAAAATAATTTACATTAATCTACACTCCATACACAATAATGACAAAACAAAAAAACAGGTTTGTGACAACTTTGCAAATTTATTAAAAATTAAAAACTGAAGTAAGTACATTGCATTAGTATTCATACCCTTTTCTGGGACACTTGAAATTTAGCTCAGAAGCATTAGTTTTGCTTGTTGATGTTTCTACACTTCGAGTGGAGTTAACCTGTGCCAAATTCAATTGAATAAGTATGATTTGGAGCGGCACATACCTCTCTATAAAGGGTGCAACAGCTGAAAATGCATATCAAAGTAAAAACC
>NC_079900.1:544255-584987 GCF_024868665.1 Triplophysa rosa | reverse complement strand
CCGAGTCGTAACAGTTGATTATCTGTATTTTGTTCATGTTTAGTTTGTTTAACGTTTATTAAATTACTTTCAAGAGGTTTACGCATTATTTTATGTTTGCTAATCCGGGGGACAGACACAGTCTCTATTTTGTGATGTTTGGGAGAACGGATTACTACATGTTGTTACATTTTGTGTATTCTGCGACGTGAGACGGCAAGCAGACAGTTGGTTAAGCCATTCTGTCTGCTCCCTGACCTGGGCCCCAGCGAGTCAAGTTTTAGCATTAGCATTAAGACTTTTTGCCATACTTTTGCCTAATGGGAAGAAAACACAAGGATGGGAAAAGCCCCACCGCCCAGGAGGGATGCAGGCTGGCGGCATATTTTTGTAGGCTAACATTGTGTTTTTCATTTAACAGTTCAGGCGGGTCTATTTTTTTCTAATCGTAGCTACGCTATGCATTACGATGTGTTAACGTGGTTGCCAATCCAAAATAATAAAGGAGTTACATGAACATACACGATTTTGGTTACATGTGGAATAAAGTCTGAGTCTTGAGAGTCTGTCACTGCAAACCTTCAGTTTCCTCCATACTCCCCTTTCGCGATTCATTGCTGCTATGGCATTATGGCCTACTTAAGTTGCTGTTTTCGACTCTGCAGCGTCAAGTAGTACTTGCAAAGACGGTTTTTATTAAAGCTGCTAATATTTGTTACCTCTTACACATCTGACGCGTTTTTATTAGTAGGGTCTTTACCCTGATAGCACACATACATCTGGTTTACGTCTATTTGACGTCTGCATTTACATCTGCAAGACATCTACAATACATCGTTTGCTCATCTGCAATACGTCTCGAGATGTCTGCTGTCAGACGTCATATAGACATCTAGAAGATGTCTGTCAGATGTTTATGATTTAGAATGGATGTACAACAGCTCTTTCTAAGATGTTTAGCAGATGTTTTTAAGCAGCAGATCTCCAGATCTTTACAGATGTATTACAGACGATTCAGACGTCTCCGAGACGTATTGCAGATGAGCAAACTATGTATTTAAGATGTCTTGCAGATGTAAATGCAGACGTCAAATAGACGTAAACCAGATGGATTGTGCTATCTGGGTTATTAGGCTAATATATCTATCTATATAATCTAAATGAGGAATAATCCCTTCAATGGTGTTTACAGAACACAATAAGGAACATAATATGCATTTCCGCCTAGACTATCTGCACTTACATGAAGAAAGAACTACAAACAAGTCTGGGGAAACGTTACAGAGTATTTCAACGCATAGTGTGCGCACAGAAGTGACGTGAGACCAGAGGTGGACAGTAGTGAAAGTCGCGGTACAAAGGTGCTCAAGCGTGGAACAGATCGTGCAGTGTCGTCGCTAAACAGAATTAACTACTACGTCATTATGCGCATGCGCGGACGGATCGTGCAGGCATCCCGGATCGTGTACCGACAGGGACTATTTGAAGGAGCGACACGTGTCGCCCCGCCCACTTCACCTTTCATTTGTTTCATTTATCAGGAGCTTATTGGTATAGAGAAACATGATGACAGTAGGCCTACAAGGGTATTGGCGTATTGCTGCCACCTACATTTTATTTTTTCCACTCAATTATGTCATTAAAACGAAATAATTTTCTTGTGTAAACGGCATATTTTTCCCGTTTTAATGAGATGTTATATAATTTTAAACAACATATTTTTCACACTTAGGTTTTCATTAATAGACAATTCAAAAGGAATTGCATGAATTCGATAAATGAATTAAGTTTTTTGACGAGATGGTTCATTTAACTGAACTGATGCTATTAACTGAGCTATTAAACTGCAGTTAAAATAAGATAAAACAATTAAAACGGTTACCATTTATTTGATGCGCGCGCTTGTCCAGCACGCGCGTTCTCTGTTCTGCAAAGAGCCACACTCTGGCATCATTAAAACACTAACGGTTATTTCGTTTTACCTCACTGCATGATATTACTTTTTAGCGGTTTATTTATATTCTTTTCTTTTCTTTATACCGCACAGATGTGAGAGTAAACACATTTTAGTGATTTTCGATCGATTTGGCGCGTTTAAATGAACGGACCATGATGCTTGCGAGTGTGCTGAAGAAGCTTTAGTTGTATCTAAAAAACGGACATCCTGCTAAACTTATGGTAAGACAAGAATATAATATTAAGCTTAAAGAAAATATTTATTCATCTCCGTCAATAAATATCTGCTTTGAATCCTCTACATTGTGTTGAAGTTTTTGGTTATTTATGTCATTTACTTCAGTATCTGAATCAGTGTCTGATGCTGATGTACAGTGCTGTGCTAAGTTTTATTAATCGTCATATTTTGTATAATACATTTAACTAGACAATTATTTAAATTATGCATAAAATTGAATCTTTAATGCACAGATTAAATCACAAATTAATTTAATCCTCCATGCGAGGGACGATGTGTTTAAATACAAAAAAAATATTTTAAATGTTTGGTTGTTGGTTGCTGCGACGAATATGGTCCGTTCAATTTACGTCTTTAGGAGGAAATCATCAAGTCCTAGCAATGTCCAATGTTACATCATCCCGACGAATATGGGAATCACAAAGTTAAATCGCTGGAAGGTTATTTGGTACGTCGTGGCAACGAATATGGTCCGGTCGTCACTGTGGTAGCTGAGCTGACCCATTAGTGGCATTATTCCTTGTTGATGAACTTGACCGTTATGGGAAGCTTCGTGGATATAAACAACTACATCTGAAATGTATTCAGGCTGGATTTGTTGTCAGTCAAGCATGTATTAAATATTCTGGATCCGTAAATGCAACTCCGAAGAGAAATCGCTGTCTTGATTTTGGCTACACTGTAAAAAAGAACCCCCGTAAAAACGGATAAAGTACTGGCAGAAAATTACCAGTACATTTTCCTTTATTTTATGGACATTTCCGTTAATACTAAAATGCAATTTAATGCAGTGCAAAATGTAAAATACAGGTTAAACAACTGTAAAAATGAATACAGAAAATTCCTTCATATTAATAGTAGGCCTATATTGTGCCCTATTTTTACGGATTTTTTAGAGTGTACTGCAGCGGGCCGTGGTTCGAAAACATGACATTTTACCTATGTCCATCTAGAAAACAGTGTCTCAGCTCATGCCACAGTGTCTCTTAACCTATAAAATTAAAATGTTCTTTGTTTTGTCCACTTCTGAAAATGTCAACTACCGACTAACCGTATCTCCAACAAACACGACGAAGCACCACACCATTTAAACCAGAGAAGAACATGTTTTTATCTATTAAACTGTGCCAGTTTTGTAATTTTACAAATAGTGTCTCATGTGGTACAGATCCATATGCGTGGATGACATTTGGAAACTGTACAAATAGAACGCGGGTTTTGTTGCCTGTTTGGAAATAACACATCTGTAAAAGACGGAGAAAACATCAACTTCTTTAACATTTTACACCCGTTTTTATTGTTCACGTTTTTTTTCACATTACTCCTATTTAAGGCAAGGACATTGCATTTATTGACAACACTGTGACCGTATGCTGATAATATGCGTTGTTATAAAACCGTAAAACATTTACATTTTTTACATTTAAATTTATGCATTTAGCAGAATCCATAGCTTATCCAAGCTATACGTTTTTATCAGTTTAAGTGTGTTCATGGATCGAACCCACGATCTTTTACTCAACTGCTGTGCCACAGGAAATCCTGTTAATATGTATGTACAGTATGCAGCGTCGACGCCACGAGGGGGCACTAGGGGGCATGGCCCGGTCACTTCAGTCACTGTGCCCCCTCACTTTTTAAAATGATAAAATACGAAATCTTTTTTTTTTTAAACATTTGGAGAATGAATTTGGTTTATATTTATTAAAGAAACAACAACAGCAGAGGGTAAACATAATGTATTTATTCGTTAACCGATTTTAAAGACATTGTCTTGTGCTGTACTTTCATGTGTTGTTAAAAACACAAGCTAAAGGGCTGCTTGCGTCCAGCGGCAATGTTTCTGTATGCATTGCTTAACAAGAAACGGGCATTATTATGCAGACGGTGACAAGTGGAGATACAGGCTGTCTATCAGAAAGCAAGAGCTCGCTCTTTAGTGTTGTTATATTGATGCGATCGTTTTGTTAGACATAAAGCTACTGGGGAACAGTCCCCGTATACTTTTTCTATCACTTTTTCTTTAAAGCCTGCTTTTGACATTTTTCTATATATTTTTCTATATATGCGTCTAAATTAACAATCTTCATTTATTAACTTCCGCTGAATTTATGTAGGCTATGATCGGTGTATTTCCAGTTCTTTTTGTCAAAACGTCATACAACATTTGCTCTCCTCCAAGTTGATATTAAAAATTGCCTTTCAGTTTCAGTGTCTTTCATACAGTGTCTTTCATCTCTTTTAGTTCAGTTCAATTATTAGCTTTGAAAAAGCTATGCGAAATATGAAATGCTGTCCTCGAAATGGACATTTAGAATTGTTAAACTTCAAAACGGCAGCGCGCACTGGATGAAACGCTTTGTATCTACAACTCGCAGGTATTGCGCACCCGCCATAGGCAGGATTTAACTATAGATTTTTATTGTGTTATAGTTAAAAATGTCTGGCTCTCAATGAAAAAGGCAGTGCGCGCGCTGACGTCTGCGGACATGGATTTATAGCGCACTCATTATGTGCGAATGTGCCGCTTTTACAAGTATGATTTGGTTAGCCTACCACGTTGGCTATAGATCAGGTTTTCCGCGATTATCTCTGATAAAAAAGTAAATTGTTAAAACTTAAACTTGAGAAGAAAACTGGGGCATGGCGGAGTGCCGCTTCTTAACACCAGAAGAGCCGCANACATTTAACTAGACAATAATATTTAAATTATGCATAAAATTGAATCTTAATGCACAGATTAAATCACAAATTAATTTAATCCTCCATGCGAGGGACGATGTGTTTAAATACAAAAAAATATTTTAATGTTTGGTTGTTGGTTCTGCGACAATATGGTCGTTCCATTTACGTCTTAGGAGGAAATCATCAAGTCCCAGCAATTCAATGTTACATCATTCCGACGAATATGGGAATCACAAAGTTAATCGCTGGAAGTTATTTGGTACGTTGTGGCAACGAATATGGTCCGTCGTCACTGTGGTAGCTGAGCGACCCATTAGTGGCAATATTCCTTGTTGATGAACTGACCGTTATGGGAAGCTTCGTGGATATAAACACTACATCTGAAATGTATTCAGGCTGGATTTGTTGTCAGTCAAACATTTATTAAATATTCTGGATCCGTAATGCAACTCGAAGAGAAATCGCTGTCTTGATTTTGGCTACACTGTAAAAAAGAAACCGTAAAAAGGATAAAGTACTGGCAGAAAATTACCAGTACTTTTCCTTTATTTTATGGACATTTCCGTTAATACTAAAATGCAATTTAATGCAGTGCAAAAAGTAAAATACAGGTTAAACAACTGTAAAAATGAATACAGAAAATTCCTTCATATTAATAGTAGGCCTATATTGTGCCTATTTTTAGGATTTTTTAGAGTGTACTGCAGCGGGCCGTGGTTCGAAAACATGACATTTTACCCATGTCCATCTAGAAAACAGTGTCTCAGCTCATCCACAGTGTCCTTAACCTATAAAATTAAAATGTTCTTGTTTTTTCCACTTCTGAAAATGTCAACTACCGACTAACCGTATCTCCAACAAACACGAAGAAGCACCACACCATTTAAACCAGAGAAGAAATGTTTTTATCTATTAAACTGTGCCCGTTTTGTAATTTTACAAAAGTGTCTCATGTGGTACAGATCCATTGCGTGGATGACATTTGGAAACTGTACAAATGAACGCGGGTTTTGGCCTGTTTGGAAATACACATCTGTAAAAGACGAGAAAAATCACATTCTTTACATTTTACACCCGTTTTTATTGTTCACGTTTTTTTTCACATTACTCCTATTTAAGGCAAGGACATTCATTTATTGACAACACTGTGACCGTATGCTGATAATATGGTTGTTATAAAACCGTAAAACATTTACATTTTTACATTTAAATTTATGCATTTAGCAGAATCCATAGCTTATCCAACTATACGTTTTACAGTTTAAGTGTGTTCATGGATCGAACCCACGATCTTTTCTCAATCCTGTGCCACAGGAAATCCTGTTAATATGATGTACAGTATGCAGCGTCGGCGCCACGAGGGGGCACTAGGGGGCATGGCCCGGCACTTCAGTCACTGTGCCCCCTCACTTTTTAAAATTATAAAAACGAAATTTTAAACATTTGGAGAATGAATTTGGTTTATATTTATTAAAGAAACAACAAAGCAGAGGGTAAACATAATTTATTTATTCGTTAACCGATTTTAAAGACATTGTTTGTGCTGTACTTTCATGTGTGTTAAAAACACAAGCTAAAGGGCTGCTTGCGTCCAGCGCAAGTTTCTGTATGCATTGCTTAACAAGAAACGGGCATTATTATGCAGACGGTGACAAGTGGAGATACAGGCTGTCTATCAGAAAGCAAGAGCTCGCTCTTTGTGTTGTTATATTGATGCGATCGTTTTGTTAGACATAAAGCTACTGGGGACAGTCCCCGTATACTTTTTCTTCACTTTTTCTTTAAAGCCTGCTTTTGACATTTTTCTATATATTTTTCTATATATGCGTCTAAATTAAAATCTTATTTATTAACTTCCGCTGAATTTATGTAGGCTATGATCGGTGTATTTCCAGTTCTTTTTGTCAAAAGTCATACAACATTTGCTCTCCTCCAAGTTGATATTAAAAATTCCTTTCAGTTTCAGTGTCTTTCATACAGTGTCTTTCATCTCTTTTAGTTCGTTCAATTATTAGCTTTGAAAAAGCTATGCGAAATATGAAATGCTGTCCCCGAAATGGACATTTAGAATTGTTAAACTTCAAAACGGCAGCGCGCACTGGATGAAAAGCTTTGTATCTACAACTCGCAGGTATTGCGCACCCGCCATAGGCAGGATTTAACTAGAGTTTTATTGTGTTATAGTTAAAAATGTCTGCTCTCAATGAAAAAGGCAGTGCGCGCTGACGTTGCGACATGGATTTTGCGCACTCTTATGGCGAATGTGCCGCTTTTGATTCAAAAACATGATAACATAATAAAAAACATGATTTTTTTTAAACGGAGACTCTTCATATATACACACTGCTCTAGTATCACTTTCGTTGCGGTAGCTCGTTGATATAACCAGAGCACTGTTTGTGTTCGTGCGTAAGAATTTCTTTTATGTTTGCTAGGAACCCAAACTTTGCTTTATTATTCACATTTCTACTAAATGGACCTTTCCATATATTATTGTTTATTGTCGCTGATGTCTAATTCTTCGTTTCAACCCGCCCAAAGCGTCACACTTGTCTATAAGCCAAGCTGTTCCTAATCATGAACCAATGAAAGTTGAAGTTGGCGGGGCGACACATGCCGTTCCGCCCAATGTGTCGTACCGCCCCCTCGTCCAAACTGCACTCTGGGGGTACTTGCTCAGAGTCACGAAGTTTCAGAGCTGCAGGGGATTTTCAACTGGAACCGAGCTGTGTGCACTAATGTTGCTCGCATTAAAAAGTGTTTTCTATGGTCCTTACACTCTTACTATCCTCAGATAAAGATTGGATGCGAGACTAATTCTAAGATCTTATCTGTCAGCCTAACTATTTCCCTGCATTTACCGCATATAAAACCCTCGCAGCTGACAGAGAAGGCTAAGCTAAACATACGACATGAGGGGCAAGTAACAATAATAGGAATAGAAGCCATAACTCACCGGATTTGAAGTGCAATTCCAACTTACCAAGGTTGCTCGATGAATCATAGTATACTCGATTAAAAAGAGAAACAATATCAAACAGATGATATTCCACAGTGTAAACAGAAAGCAGGCTAACACGCTATTGCTATGCTAACGGCGTTAAGTTAACTATCAATGTTGGTTTAGAATCTTCAAGTAAATAACAAGAACAGGGTTATTGAGATATCAGGATAAGTTAGCACAATTTAAGTGTTAAGTGATACGTGAGTATTCGTTTAGTCAGTACTCGCATTTACCCCCTTCATGAACATCAACTTTTGCTGCACAATAAAAACTATTTTTGGTTTCATGGTTTAATCAATTTAAACAATCAAAACGAAGCAAAACATAGGTATTTTGAATTTGTGATCGGATTCAAAAATCAAAAACATTTTCGCTCATTTTGTGCACCCCCCCCCCCAAAAAACATCTTGATGAGTAAATTAACAGCAAATCTACAATTTATGCTGAAAACTCTTTCCACACCGAAGACATGTTCATGGACGCTCCCCAGTGTGAATTCTCATGTGGACCTCAAAATCTGATTTCAGTCTGAAACTCTTCCTTCCACACTGAGTACATGTGTATCTGCGCGCTCCAGTGTGACCTCTCACGTGATCATCAAGATTTGATTTGCGTTTGAAACTCTTTCCACACTGAGTACATGTGTATGGACGCTCTCCAGTGTGAATTCTAATGTGCTTCTCAAGTGTTGATTTCTGTGTGAAACTCTTTCCACACTGAGGACACGTGTATGGACGCTCTCCAGTATGAATTCTAATGTGCTTCTCAAGTGTTGATTTCAGTCTGAAACTCTTTCCACACTGAGGACATGTGTATGGTCGCTCTCCAGTGTGAACTCTAATGTGCTCCTCAAGATTTGATTTCTGTTTAAAACTCTTTCCACACTGAGGACAAGCGTATGGTCGCTCTCCAGTGTGAATTCTCACGTGGTCATCAAGCGTTAATTTGCGTTTGAAACTCTTTCCACACTGAGGACACGTGTGTGGTCGCTCCCCAGTGTGAATTCTCACATGCACCTTAAGATAATTTTTCTGTGTGAAACTCTTTCCACACTGAGGACACGCATATGGTCGCTCTTCACTGTGAATTTTCACGTGCACCTCAAGATTTGATTTCTGTCTAAAACTCTTTCCACACTGAGGACAAGAGTATGGTCGCTCTCCAGTGTGAATTCTCACGTGGTCCTAAAGCGTTAATTTGCGTTTGAAACTCTTTCCACACTGAGGACATGTGTATGGTTGCTCTCCAGTGTGAATTCTAATGTGTCTCTGAAGATAACATTTCTGTTTGAAACTCTTTCCACAGTGAAAGCAGATGAAAGGCTCGCCTGCTTCAGTTATTTGTTTCCTATTTGGGGAGAAAATCTTGTTCTTCTGCAAACTACTAGAAGACATTTCCAGCTTTACAAGATTCTGAGGTTTCTGACACTGATGTTTCTCCTCAACTTCCTTCATGGCTTCACTGAACATCAGGTATGGTGGAAAAGACCTTCCAAAAGTAATAAATACATTAATTTTCAGGTTCAAAACTCTGAACAAAATATTTGAACAAAATGGTTAAAATGTTAATTAGGACAGATAATGTGCAAATTGGGCTGCAGGGTTCAAGTTTTCGGTTAAAGAACAACTGACTCAACTAAAATAGGCTAAGCAGTAGGACAAATTTGGCTAACTTTAGCGAATAACCTCGTCATTATAAATCACATCTACAGATGGCTTGAAGAGGTCTCTAAAGATAGATATAACTGAAAAACATGAAACCGTAATTTAGTCTCAACCCTAACAGTTAAAATAACCTGAAAACATTAAATTTGGTTCTGATATTACCTCAAAGATTGCAGGGCAAAAACATCCGCGTTGCTAGCGCAGCTTCTCTGTTGTTGCTGATATTACCGTAAATACAGTGATAGTGCCGCACACTCTTCCGTTGACATGATATTACCGTAAATACAGTGATAGTGCCGCACACTCTTCCGTTTACATGATATTACCGTAAATACATGATAGTGCCGCACCTCTTCGGTTACATGATATACCGTAAATACAGTGATAGTGCCGCACACTCTTCCGTTACATGATATTACGTAATGACTATAATAACAACGCACTCAATCATAAGACAAAATCAGTTTACCGCGGCGATGTAAAGCTCACACAATGGGGGAAACAAACTTTGTTATCCAACCATTTAATTAACAATTGTGCACATAATATAACATATAGAGCTCAACAGAGAAACAAACATCAAAAGAATATGAAACATAAAAGAAAATGACAAAAAAGTATGAATATCTGCCCTATTCAAATCATTGGCCACATAATCCAACACATTCATTCATCCACCATAGCAATCCATCTACAAACCAGTATCTAACCATCTGCACATTGGTCAAATACAAGGCCCGGGGCCAAATCCGGCCCGCCCCCTCATTTTATGTGGCCGCGAGAGCTTACAAATTATTGTATGTTATTATACATTTTATGTCCACGACCTGAAAATGCAACTCAACTTTATTACCTGCGCATGACGACATCTAGCCAGTAGGTGGCAGTGTCCGTATATATCGCAGAAATAAGCCCTCCAGTGCGATCAGGTTGTTTCTTGTTTCACACTGGAGGGGCTTATTTCGCGGTAACAGCCGGCTGCTTGTACATTATCCCGCTTATTACGCGGATACTTGCCACATGAAAAAAAACTTGACATGAAATGTGAATTTGAAATTTTATTAGCTCATTTTTACTGAATGCAGACCTAACAGGAAAAGCTGTTTACTTTCGGTTTTAAGGTAAGAAACAACGTTCAAATGTCAGAACATTCAATTTGGTTTAATAATTTGTAAATATAATGTCATATATTTATTAAAAGACAATTTATTTTTAATTTGTCAAAAAAAACCTGTCAAAATGATTTGTTGCGTCGGGTTACCCTGTGTTATTAGTTTTGAGAGGTTATCTGGGAATAACGAACCTGCAAATGTCGCGACTGGCCAATCAGAATCAAGCATTCCAACGAGCGGTGTAATAAGTGAGTGATATGATATATACATATTAATTAGACACATCTGTCAAACAAAGAAAAAATGATGCAGAGGGGAGGCTATTTCAAGAGGGATGGGAAAGCAAATACATGTTTGTGCTTAATGGAAACAAGCCGGTGTGTCGTCTTTGCCAGGAGGCCATCCCTGTTAAAAAAACAGCATATGTTTTGATGCTGGTTTGTGCTGGTTTAGTGGTCTTTAGCTGGTCATGTGCTGGTCCATAGCTGGTTTAAGTGGTCAACCAGCATCAAAACATACCTAACCCAGCATATACGTTTTTTTCAACAGGGGTGGCTGTGCTCAAAGAATACAGTACAATTACGTCGGCACTTCGAAACCAAACACGGAGCAAAGTATGCTAACCTTAGCCACCAGAAAAGCAACAAAAGGTACAAGACTTGAAAAAAACTTACATTTTTGGCAGAATTTGTTTGCAAATGTTTCTGCAAAAAGTGATGCAGCCGTGAAAGCCAGCTTTATTGTGGCTGAAGAAATCGCCCGAGTTACCAAGTGTTTTTCAGAAGGTACATTTTTAAAGCAGTGTATGCTGAAGATATGTGAGCAAGTGTGCCCTGACCACAAAGGCCTTTAAAAATGTTAGCTTGTCAAGAAACACTATGCAGACCGACTATGTGTTCATACAGAAACATATCTTTTTTTTTTAAATAAACTGTACAATAGTTGTACACTTGAATACACTTTATTTTACTGGTCTTTTACTGTCAAAACTAGGTATTAATTGAGTTATTACCAAAAGGAGTAATTAATGCAGATGTAATTATGCAGTGTGATAAAAGAGTGGATAATTTATATAGTCTACAGTTACAACCGGCCCTTTGAGAGCAACCATAATACTGATGTGGCCGGGATGAAATCGAGTTTGACACCCTTCGAGTCTATCCATTCATCCATCTTCCTTATTGAGTTAAAGTACAGATACTACTGGTCACTATTACTCCAAACACGTAAAAGTTGTAAAGACAGATTCTTACTTAAGTTAAGGTACAGAAGTAAGTGCTTTTAAAAGTACTCAAGTATTAAAAGTAAATTTCCTTTATGTCAGTGGTGCATTGTTTTATTGTCGTATACCTTGTGCCTCTGAAGCAACCTACTGAATACACTGAAGCTCACAGTATCAGTTGTATTAAAGGAGTAGTTCACTCCAAAATGTGCCCCCATTGACTTTCCATAGTAATTTTTATTCCTACTATATACTGCTGCTGACCAACTTTATGGAGATGCAGATTTCATTTTCCAACAGGACTTGGCACCTGCACACAGTGCCAAAGCTACCAGTACCTGGTTTAAGGACCATGGTATCCCTTTTCTTAATGGCCAGCAAACTCGCCTGACCTTAACCCCATAAAAATCTATGGGTATTGTGAAGAGGAAGATGCGATATGCCAGACCCAACAATGCAGAAGAGCTGAAGGCCACTATCAGAGCAACCTGGGCTCTCATAACACCTGAGCAGTGCCACAGACTGATCGACTCCATGCCACGCCGCATTGCTGCAGTAATTCAGGCAAAAGGAGCCCCAACTAAGTATTGAGTGCTGTACATGCTCATACTTTTCATGTTCATACTTTTCAGTTGGCCAAGATTTCTAAAAATCCTTTCTTTGTATTGGTCTTAAGTAATATTCTAATTTTCTGAGATACTGAATTTGGGATTTTCATTAGTTGTCAGTTATAATCATCAAATTAAAAGAAATAAACATTTGAAATATATCAGTCTGTGTGTAATGAATGAATATAATATACAAGTTTCACTTTTTGAATGGAATTAGTGAAATAAATCAACTTTTTGATGATATTCTAATTATATGACCAGCACCTGTATATACATATGATCTTGTGAAACTCAGTGATGTGTTTTCAATGTAATGTCAATATCTTATAAACATACCTCCATTCATTATGACAATGTTCTCCTGTACAACATACAAACCTTCTGACAAACTGAACACTGTTCTTTAGATTAAAATACTATTTCCTCATTGCTTGTTTATTAGATGAATTCTCTGAGCTTGACTTTGCTTCACACTACTTAAAGTCAGTACACAACTGTAATATCTAATAAGAAGATAATCTGGACTGGAAAACTAAATAATATATGAAACGTCACTCATTGACTAAATTTACTGAACATATAGCTAATATATATTCCTGAAGTCTTCAACATGATCATGGTGTGTTGTGTTTCATCACGATTCATCTGCTCCTTCATCTCTCTCTATATGACCTGTTTACATGTGTGTGATCAGTTCATTCTCCATCTGTAATAGTGAAAGTGAAAAAGTGAAAGTGACCTATTAGTCAGATATGGTGACCCATACCCGAAATGTGACCTCTGCATTTAACCCATCCAGAGAGTGGTGAACACACGTACACCCGGAGCAGTGGGCAGCTATCACTGCAGCGCCCGGGGAATTGGTGCCTTGGTGCCTTGCTCAAGGGCACCTCAGTCATTACCCGCCAGCCCTGGGAATCGAACCGGCAATCTGGTCACGAGTCCCACTCTCTAACCATTAGACCATCAGACTGCCCCACCTATTTTGCATAGACACATTCATTCAGTTTTCTTCAGCATAAACTCTGATATTCTCATAATTGTAATTAACCTCCTGTTTTGATTATTTTAGTTGTGTCTCAGAGTCTGATATATCCTGACAATATTACTGTACAACATACAGTATCTCACAGAAGTGAGTACACCCTCACATTTTGTAAATATTTGATATCTTTTCATGTGACAACACTGAAGAAATGACACTTTGCTACAATGTAAAGACAATGTAAAGACATTTTTACAATGTAAAGACATTTGCTGTCCCCTCAAACTAACTCAACACACAGCCATTAATGTCTAAACCGCTGGCAACTAAAGTGAGTACAACCCTAAGTGAAAATGTCCAAATTGGGCTCATAGTGTCAATATTTTGTGTGGCCACCATTATTTTCCAGCACTGCCTTAACTAGCGCTGAAGATCTTTGCCCGAACCCAACGTGACCCGACGGTTTCGGTCGGGTTCGGGCCTAATTTCTATCATTTTACACAGGCTCGGGCCGGGCTTGGGCTTGCGAGGTAAATGAGCGGTCATGTGATGCGTTCCGATTAGCGCGAGAAAGATGCGAAAATGGATGCTGAGGAGGTGAAACGGAGGCTTGCCTCTGGCGATTACGTTTTGGTTGCACCAGCAACTAAAGCAAAGTCTGAGGTGAGGAAAAGTTTTGACCATGTGCATAATGAGAATAATGAGCCAGTGGGATATGTGAGATGTTACGATGTTACAGAGGACTTATTTTATTTCTTTGTTCCAACTTCCAAGTGGCCTATAGCCTACGTTAGTCATTAATAAATTATGTTAAAACATGTATAAATGACGCATTCTTGACAAAAGCTGTGTGCGTGCGCACATTTGAATAGCCTAATGTCGGGCTGTAAACGGGTTCGGGCTTTTAAAAAGCTGTCAATCAAAATGTACTTGTCAGGCTCGGGCCGAATTCTGTCGGGCTCGGACCCTGTCGGGCCTAACTTTTAAGACCCGATTACAGCTCTAGCCTTAACCCTCTTGGGCATGGAGTTCACCAGAGCTTCACAGGTTGCCACTGGAGTTCTCTTCCACTCCTCCATGACATCACGGAGCTGGTGGATGTTAGAGACCTTGCGCTCCTTCACCTGTTTGAGGATGCCCCACAGATGCGCAATAGGGTTTAGGTCTGGAGACATGCTTGGCCAGTCCATCGCCTTTACCTTCAGCTTGTTTTGGGGTGGTTATCATGTTGGAATACTGCCCTGCGGCCCAGTCTCTGAAGGGAGTGGATCATGCTCTGCTTCAGTATGTCACAGTACATGTTGGCATTCATGGTTCCCTCAATGAACTGTTGCTCCCGTGCCGGCAGCACTCATGCAGCCCCAGACCATGCTTGACTGTTGGCAAGACACACTTGTCTTTGTACTCCTAACCTGGTTGCCGGCACACACACTTGACACCATCTGAACCAAATAAGTTTATCTTGGTCTCATCAGACGACAGGACATGATTCCAGTAATTCATGTCCTTAGTCTGCTTGTCTTCAGCAAACTGTTTGCAGGCCTTATAGTGCATCATCTTTAGAAGAGGCTTCCTTCTGGGACGACAGCCATGCAGACCAATTTGATGTTCTGAGTGGACCCTGTCCTGTTAAACCGCTGTATGGTCTTGGCCACCGTCTGCAGCTCAGTTTCAGGGACTTGGCAATCTTCTTATAGCCTAGGCCATCTTTATGTAGAGCAACAATTCTTTTGTTCAGATCCTCAGAGATTTCTTTGCCATGAGGGGCCATGTTGAACTTCCAGTGACCAGTATGAGAGAGTGAGAGCGATAACACCAAATTAACACCTGCTCCCCATTCACACCTGAGACCTTGTAACACTAGCGAATCACATGACACCGGGGAGGGAAAAGGGCTAATTGGGCCCAATTTGGACATTTTCACTTAGGGTTGTACTCACTTTAGTTGCCAGCGGTTTGGACATTAATGGCTGTATGTTGAGTTATTTTGAGGGGACAGCAAATTGACACTGTTATACAAGCTGTACACTCACTACTTTACATTGTAGCAAAGTGTCATTTCTTCAGTGTTGTCACATGAAAAGATATAATAAAATATTTACAAAAATGTGAGGGGTGTGAGATAATGTATATCAACATATATTATCAAACAAATATAAATACAAAGTCTGGGCAAAGCTTTTTAGAGACATTATTGTGATTTTAATTCAAAACAATAACCTCATTTCTGTCTTTGGAATTGTACACATTTTTACTGGTCTTGATACCACAGCAAAAAACATCTTGAGTAAATTAACAGCAAATCTACAATTTATGTTGAAACTCTTTCAACACTGAAGACATGTTCATAGACGCTCCCCAGTGTGAATTCTCATGTGGACCTCAAAATCTGATTTCAGTCTGAAACTCTTCCTTCCACACTGAGTACATGTGTATGGACGCTCTCCAGTGTGACTTCTAATGTGCTTCTCAAGCGCTGATTTCTGTCTGAAACTCTTTCCACACTGAGGACACACGAATGGACGCTCTCCAGTGTGAATTCTAATGTGCTCCTCAAGATTTGATCTCTGTTTAAAACTCTTTTCACACTGAGGACAAGTATATGGGCGCTCTTCACTGTGAATTCTAATGTGCTCCTCAAGATTTGATTTGCGGCTGAAACTCTTCTCACACTGAGGACAAGCGTACGGTCGCTCTCCAGTGTGAGTTCTCACGTGGTCAGCAAGCGTTGATTTATGTTTGAAACTCTTTCCACACTGAGGACATGTGTATGGTCGTTCTTCAGTGTGAATTCTCATGTGCTCCTTAAGCGTTGATTTCTGTCTGAAACTCTTCCCACACTGAGGACATGTGTATGGTCGTTCTTCAGTATGAATTCTCATGTGCCCCTCTAGTGTTGCTTTGTGTTTGAAACTCTTTCCACACTGAGGACAAGAGTATGGACGCTCTCCAGTGTGAATTATCATGTGCTCCTCTAGAGTTGATTTCTGTCTGAAACTCTTTCCACACTGAGAACACTCGTACTGTCGCTCTTCAGTGTGAGTTCTCATGTGTCTCTGAAGATGACATTTGTGTTTGAAACTCTTTCCACACTGAGAACAAGTGAAAGGCTCGCCTGCTTCAGTTCTTTGTTTTCTTTTTGGAGAGAAAATCTTGTTCTTCTGCAAACTACTAGAAGACATTTCCAGCTTTACAAGATTCTGAGGTTTCTGACACTGATGTTTCTCCTCAACTTCATTCATGGCTTCACTGAACATCACTGTGTGGTATGATGGAACAGACCTTCCAAAAAAAACAAATAAATTCATTTTCACATTAACAACTTTTAACAAAATATTTGAACAAAACGGATGAATTAGGACAGATAAATATGCAAATTGGGCCGCAGGGTCTGAGTTTTCCGTTTAAGAAGAACTGACTTTCAACTAAACTAAACTAAAATAGACTAAACAGTAGGACAAATTTGGCTACCTTTAGCGAATAACCTCGTCATTATAAATCACATCTACAGATGGCTTGAAGAGGTCTCTAAAGATAGATATAACTGAAAAACATAAGACCATGATTCAATCTAAACCCTAACAGTTAAAATAACATGACATTTTGTTCTGATATTACCTCAAACAATGCCGGGAAAACGTCCGCTTTTGTTAGCCTAGCTAGTAGCTTCTCATTGCTGATATTACCATAAACACCGTGATAGTGCCGCGAACTCTTCCGTTGACTTGATATTGCCGTAATAATCATAATACACGCGCACTCAATATAAGCCAAAATAAGTTGACCACGGTGATGTAAAGCTCATAAGAAAAAAATCCATCCCATCATTTAAACACACTTTCAGTATGATCTCCTCCAACTTAACTGTGTACAGACACAAAACACAAGATCGTGGTTGTTCATTTATGTATTCCCAGACTAAAATGAATGTTTGAGCTGTCTTAACTGTAAATAACATCTTAAAATATGTCAGTGCCACTGTTTCCTCTCAGGATGCACACCAGTAATGTTTTGACTAGGACATTTTTATAAAAGTAACTTATAACTTACATAAATTCCTGTTTTATGTATTTATTTAAAACACAAATTGCCGTTTAAAAACAAAAAATTAACATCTCCAGTGCACTGCAAACAAACAGCTGTGTGTGCAAGGGCCTAAAACTGAGCCTTAAATGTCTTGGACAGGTCACTTATTTAAAGCATTTGAACACTTAAAGCAGAAGCTGATTATACAAGTTTTGCAGTTTATTAAAAGTTTCCTCTGCAATGATTACAGAAGAATTATATAAAGTAAACTATATCTATCAATCAATAAATCCACTATGAGGGGGTCAGTTTTCCATTTAAACTTTCCATTTAATTCAAGTTCTGTTCAATCATGTTTACTAGGTTCCAGTAAGCAGGAATTAAGAAAGAAATACCATAAATACTGCATGCAAAAAACTTCAAATGTTTTAGCCAAGATTTCGTTGGATTATCATGTGGACATGTCTGTAGAGGAGTTGGCTGTGGTCCATGCATGGTCATTCATAAAATGCAAGTCCACAGGTTCCATGTTTCTCAAGTTCAAAATACAGATACAGGCCACATAAAACTATGCCTCATGACGATATAGGGGGTCAGTCCTGGAGGGCCGGTGTCCTGCAGAATTGCGCTTCAATCCTAATCAAACACACCTGAACAAGTTAATCAAGATCTTACTAACTAGGCAGACTTGAAACTCCCAGACAAGTGTGTTGAGCCAAGTTGGAGCTAAACTCTGCAGGACACCGGCCCTCCAGGACCGACTTTGGACACCCCGTCTTATTTAGCGAACTGTGCAAGAAACTGAAAGTTGTTTACAACATTATGATCTACAGTTCAAACTGCATTAGGCGCATCTGAAACATCAGACGAGTTCCATGTTTCCTACTCTCTAAAGGCAGGGATGGATTACTGACCCGGGCCAAGGGGCCAGTGCCCAGGGGCCCTTGACTACCATGAGCCGGATGGGGCCCTGGGCTTCAAGGTTGTGCCATCCAGTTTGGTACAGAGAACCCAACAACAATGAAAACAAATGTTTATCCAAGTTTAATATATGGGTCCCATAGACTATAAGGCCTCTGTGGATACCCTGTAAAATATGAAATGGTCAACAAATCATGGCAACATATGCTTTTAAATTAAATTTATCTTATTAACTAAATTACTGCATATTTAAATTGCATTTTCTTAATCTTTTGCTTGATGATTTGATGTTTACAGACATGTGTCACAGGGGCATTTTATGCTGAGAAATCATTTTTTATTTATGTGATGCATTAAATACGTGTATATTTGACAGTTAATTAAAGACGTGTGCTTCATACGCCTTAATTTGGTCCATTCTTGATTTTTCACTGTGTATCTAATATTAGACTTCTATAAACCCTGTACAGATTATTTTTAGCATAGCGCAGGCATCTGATGCAGAGCGAGAACGGTTTTAATATTCATGATCATCTTAACTTTCACTTTCTATAACTGTGAATGCGCAGCTAAGGAAAGAGCTGAAAAATTGTGGGAAGGGGCCTTTGGAGGTAACTGGCCCCGGGGCCCTTTGAAGTCATAATCCGTCCCTGGAGAAGGGACATTAAAATTTAGAATCAATCCTCCTTTCTCGTGTCATACAATCAAACTCCATCATGCTGATATCTCAAGACCTTGACAAGAAATCTTTCACATTTTAATCTTGCTAGATCTTGTGGAACGAGATCTTGTCACACCCCTAATAGACAACCTTTCATGCCTAAGGAAAGTCATGGGAAAACTATCAGTAAACACTGACAACAAGTTATATGAGTGTTAGTGTAAAATGTATAGCATAATGCAATGCAGGTCGCTTTGGATACAAGCGTCTTCCAAATGCATAAATGTAAATGTGAATGTAAATGTAAATGTAGTGTTTTGTCCGTTGTATCTGTCAAAATAGTATAAAATTACCCTGCTTCAATATATGTAACATCAAATGAGATTTAAGTCGAAAGTAATCTAAATGTAATCCAAAAGTAGTCCGATTACGTTACCAAAAAGTGTCATGTAAGAGATTACATTACTAACTACGAATTTTGTCATGTAATCTGTAATCATAAATAATCTACCCAACTCTGTCAATGGCAAACTCATATATACAAATCAATCAGACACTAAGATTATTTCTGTCGTTACATTAACAGTGAATAAAACTACACACGTAAAACACACATTGTCTCATTGTTTGTTGTTGATTCATGCCGACACACAAATGACATTGTGTGTTTATTTCACCTCCAGCGGTGATGTCAGGTTTCTGAGGGTCACATTCGGTTCGATGGTCTATAGGCAACCGTCTTCCTGTGGCATTTCTCTGCGTCTCCCTGGCAACCAACAACAGCAGTGATGCAGGTTACTATGGGAGAAAAGTTCTCAAAGACTTATTCTGATAAAAAAACATTACTAATAAAGATGAAGTGTGCCATTCACACACCATAATGCTATGCAAATGTTTTTGCTCAATGTTTCTCTTTTGTGGCTCAGGAGTTTTGATGGAGATCTCAATTGTGTTTCATTTAAGTATCAACTTAGCCTCAGATGTTTCTCTTAAAATCGCTTACCCATGAAGAGTGTGGAGGTGTAAATGAATGTAGATTGTAGAGGTCAGATCATCTGGATTTGAGTAAATTTGATGAGAAATGTTTGAGCTCATATTGAGATCTTCAATAAGATTGACTTTTGATCGCAGACGAGACAAATCTGAGCTCAGTTTGACACATTGCTGACATCTCTTCTCAAACTCTAATGACAGACATATTTGTGAGATTTCTGACTCTTTTTGTCTCAGGAGAAACACGCACATGAGACTTACAGTATGCAAAAGTTTCCATTTGCTCTCAGTTTAATCTCATTAATGTCTAGGAGAAATAATTGAGAAAGAGATCTCATCTGTGAGTTTTGTGTTGTGTGTATATAAGTCAGTAAAACAGTGAGTTAAATGTCAATGTTTTTGGAGTGTATGTGTGTGTTTGTACCAGTGTGAGTGTAGATACACCAGAGCGCCCCCATCAGACCCAAACCCATCACAAACCCAATAAACACAACCGTCAGCACTGCACCCGTGTCTGCTTCTGAACACAACCACAGCAAGAACAACATTAATAACACAATATATTATTATTAAACAAAGCCCAGATCATCCACAAAAAAATATGAATGACTAATAACACAGAATAACACAAACCGTTCTGTGAGGGAGTCTGTCTCGACATCTCAGCTGGCTTCTGAGAACGTTTACCTGACACACACACACACACACACAAACAAACACAAACAAACACAAGTTAAACCCGCACAACTGTGTACTTGTTAAACACTGAAGTAATAGGTGTTATGGAATTATGAAAAAAAGCTTCACAAACCAGCAGGAGGAGCCAAAAACTCCACAGGAGATGTGACTAACACAGGCCGAGAGAGATTTCTGTGCTCACACTGAGAGAGAGAGAGAATCTGGTGTTTGTGTAAAAACTAAACAATTTTCATTTGATGCCATCAGCAAGTTTTTAAAGGATAGTTCAACCAAATATTTAGCCATTCAACCACATTTAAGTACAATTATTTGTTTCAGATGAGTCTGAACTCAACTGTGATGCAGGAGTGTGTGTGTTTGTGTACCTGTTGTGATGTGTGTGTGTGTGTGTGTGTGTTTGTGTACCTGTTGTGATGCAGGAGTGTGTGTGTGTGTGTGTGTGTGTTTGTGTACCTGTTGTGATGCAGGAGTGTGTGTGTGTGTGTGTGTGTGTGTGTGTGTGTGTGTGTGTGTGTGTGTGTGTGTGTGTGTGTGTGTGTGTGTACCTGTTGTGATGCAGGTGTGTGTGTGAGAGCAGGTATCCGGGGCCCATGATCACAGTCTCTGTTTGTCGAGGACTCTTCGTGTGTTTGTTCTCCTGACACACACAGACGCACACTGCAGTGCAGAAACTGAATGGAGTTATTAAACACAGGCCTGAGGATGAAACTGAAACGCAGCGTGTGTGTATTTTCTCCTTCACTCTCCCTCGTTTCTCTCGTCCGTCTCCTGCGTTCTTCAGGTCTCCTCACGTCTATAAACCGTCTCACTCTCCAGTGCGACAGCAGACGTCTCTCATTGCTGTCATCGTTCTGTGTTGTGTTGTCTTCATTCCCTGGTTCACGTCTCTCTTCTTCAGCTCGTCCTCTTGTGTGGTGTCTGTGAGGCGTCTGTCTGTCTGTCAGTGTGAGAGACGGGTCGTGTGGGCAGGAGTGTCTGATGATGTACCAGTCGCTATGAGCATGCGGGTCTGATAGAGGCGAAACCCAACACGACTGAAGCTCCACAGCCTCTCCAGCACCAGACACCACTGAGATCTGACAGACAGACAGAATTTACATTGGGTTCAGATGTAAATGGAGATTCAGAGAGAGACAGAGAGACAGAAAGAGATACAGACAGATTGACAGACAGACAGAAAGTGAGACACACACACACACATACAGGCAGACAGATAGACATAGAGCGACAGACAGAAAGAAAAACAAACGGATACAAACCAATATAGACAGACACCCACAAGGGGCACTTGCAGCTGTATGCACTGTGCGTACCATGAGAGGGCGCTAATGAACTCTTACTCTTTTACATAGAACGCATCTTTTCTTCCCACACTTTAATCTGTGCAATTTTACATGTCTAATACATGCATGAGCAACTTATAACACACCAAACACGAATTCGCGTATTGACGCCTTTATGACCCCTTTAAAACAATTCTATGCAACCGGGAGGAGGAGCGTAAGCTTCAAATAGGTAAGCCAAGTTAAACTTTTATTCATCATTTTGTGTGCCATTTCTTAAGTGTTTGTGTGTGTGAGTGCTTAGTGGGTGGGTGTAGTTCTGTGCATGCCCTCAGATAACATCCTGCAGGCGCCCGTGACACACACACACACACACACACACTGCCAGACAGACAGATACAAACAGACAGTTAGACAGAACGGAAGACAGACAGATGATGAGAATAAGAGACAGACAGAGAGGCAGACAAACTGAAAAACAGACAGATAACAGAGAGATGGAAAGACAGACAGGCAGATACAGAAACAGACAGCTGTTAAACTCAGTTGTGTGTTTTTTGTAACTGAAGTCTCAGGATGTTCTTGGTATGAAATCTCTTCAGCTTCAGTAAGTCTCTCTCTCTCTCTCTCTCTCTCTCTCTCTCTCTCTCTTTCAGCAGCTGTTATCATGAGCTGTGACCTCGCTGAGGCGCCGCACAACAAACAGCCGAATCTGACAGATGACGGGAGGATAATAATGACCTGAACGTAGAGACGCTCGTGTGCTGTGAGGACACACGGACCCACAGATCTCCTCTCATACGCCTCAGATACAAACAGCTCCATGAACATCAGCGGCGGCGTGTGCGACCTCTGGAGCTCGGGGCGGTACCGCAGCGCCTCCTCCGGAGTCACATCCACTGGACTCGCAGGACTCGACAGAAGAGCTTCACAGCTGATCTGAGTCAAGAGAAACAAGCATAGAACCCTCAAAACACACAAAAATGAAGGTGAGTTTCAGACGATGGTTCACTTTAGACACATTTTTATGGAGCGATTTTAGTCTCATTAATTATTCACGCCAAGATACAGACAACAAGATCGCGCTCTCCACGATTATGATTGGTTGAATGGTAAGGTTGAATCTGATTGGCTAAAGAGTACAACAACCCACATGGGAGGGGTTACGCTGCCAGGAGAGTCTCAAAAAACACACACACACATCAAAGGCGATTCACACGTGAGTGACGATTTGCACATTCACATAACACGATAAACGTGTGCATTTTAAACTTTCGAAATATTTGCGCACAGTCGTATGTTTGCGAAATGTACTTTATGAGAAAATAGTTTTGTTTTACGCACGTGAATTGCTTTTTGTAAATGTATATTTATACTTTGTGCACGTAAATTAGGTTTTGTTCATGTGAAACTGTTTACGCATGTGTGTATCTTGTTTTACGCGTGAATAATTAATGAGACTAAAATCGCTCCATACATTTTAAGGCAGCACCGCATGTGGCCATCATGGAAAGGCCAACCTCCCAGAATGCACTGCAACTCATCTGTGTACATCATGTGTGTTTTATCCGTGTGACACGTGACAGTTTGTCTATGTAGACAACTGAACGAGGGTTTGAAACACATCCACACTCACCTGAACACCCACTGGATTCATCTCAACAGTCTCGTTGTACATCTCCGATGGTTTCCATAGAAACACCTTAAAGATAAAAGACATCATTGGTTAGATAAGAGGACACACATGACTGTTGTACTGTGAAGCTGTCAGTGGTTCGCACACACACACACACGCACACACACACACACACACACACACACACACACACACACACATGATGATATCCTACAAACTCTGATATTAAAAACAGAAGGTAATATTATCTTACAATAATGATATGTGTGTCTCACCGTGTTTGTGTAACGCACTCTTCCATTCACCCCATCCATCTCTCCCTCAGTGCCACAGGAAATGAGAGGAAAATCTAACAGGAAGTGAGTCCCGTTAAACTCCGCCCTACAGCGGCGGTCACGCAGACTCACGCTCATCACAGACATCGGCTGTGTGTGTGTATGTTCAATACCAAAACAAAGAAAAACATCTCGGTAATATCTCAACATCAAGACTTGCTACAGTATGAATGGATGTGTGTGTGTGTGTGTGTCACCTGTAGCGTGTGTGTATCCACGGTAACAGTAAGAGCCTCATCCTCACACTGACAGCTGACCGCCTCTCTGATTCTCTCTACAGTTACATCATCCTGAAAAAACCTCCAGCTCTCTGAACCACTCACATCAGCACCAGCATCTGTCAACACAACACACACTGTCATCACACACAACTCTACACAACACACATACACATCAGCACCAGCATCTGTCAACACAACACAACTCTACACAGCATCTGTCAGTCACTCCACACATACAGTTGACTCACCTCGTCCGTTTCCTTTTAACTTGATGATAAAGCGATTGGCCAGGTCAGCCTCCGTATATGAGGTCACTTCAGAAAGGTTTTTCTGACTGGCCCATTCTAAGAGGTCAGGGGTGTTGAGGAGGTCAGAGGTCACAGTGCTGCTCATGGTGAGGTCAGGACCTTCAGAGTACAGACTTACACTGCTGGACGACTACAAAAAACAGGGTTTTGAGAAGCACATTAGCTGGAGAAACACATATGATTGAGAGAAGAAGAGGGATCTTTAGTCATCACTGATAGTGAAAAACTGAAACTGGATTATTTCAGAGTCAGACATGACATTTAACCAGAGCCGAGGGGCGGGGCTTCATTGCATTCATAGAGATTTGATTGTGTCTTTCTGACAGATGTTTAGAGGGGAAAATAACATGATGTCTGTCCGCTGAAGAGCAACACCGTTTCAGAGGAGGAGCAAGTCATTACACTTTGATAGAGATTAAAAAGACAAAAACATTTATGTTAATTTCATTTCATAATAACATATGTATTTCAACTAGTACACGTTTAATTTAATACACAATTCCAAATGCTGAGTATAGTCTTACATAGACCCTGATGTGACCTTTGACCTCTGGAGCCACTAAAGCCCAGTTGACTGAAGCAGCACTGCTGAGGATGAGAACAACTCTGTGATGTCCTGAATGAGACACTGGAGGCAGCAGAGAGACAGACACCTTCACCTGCACAGAGCTGACAGAAACACACACAGACAGACGAAGGTTACTTGTGTTTTAAATGTCTCATTGTTCACTCAATCACTCACTCGTTTGATCACTCACTCACTCGCTTACTCATCCACACACTCGATCGCTCGCTCAATCGCTCACTCACTCGCTTACTCATCCACACACTCGATCGCTCGCTCAATCGCTCACTCACTCGCTTACTCACACACTCGATCGCTCGCTCAATCACTCACTCGATCAATCATTTACACACTCCCTCACACACTCGATCGCTCGCTAATTTGATCACGCGCTCACTCATTTACTCACTCACTTGATCGCTTACTCACTCGACTGTTTACTCACTTGATCGCTCACTCGATCGCTCACTCAATCGCTCACTCCCTCGATCACTCACTCGATCGCTCGCTCGCTTACTCAATCACTCGATTGCTCGATCACTCGATTACTCGATCGCTCCTTCGATCACTCACTCACTCGATCACTCTATTGCTCGATCACTCCTTCGATCACTCACTCCCTCGATCGCTCGCTCGCTTACTCGATCACTCGATTGCTCGATCACTCAATCGCGCTCGATCACTCGATTACTCGATCGCTCCTTCGATCACTCACTCACTCGATCACTCTATTGCTCGATCGCTCCTTCGATCACTCACTCGCTCGATCGCTCCTTCGATCACTCACTCACTCGATCACTCGATTGCTTGATCACTCACTCTAACGCTCGAATCACTCCATTAATCCGCTCACTCTATATCGACTCGCTCGATTGATCGCTCGATCACTCAATGGATCTCTCGATCACTCTATTGATCACTCCTTTCACATCACTCGATCACTCACCCTCTTGATCACTCGATCACTCGATCACCCTTCGGATCGCTTAGTCACTCTATCGACTCGTCCGGATCCCTCAATCGATCGCTCAATCTCCTCGATCACTCATTCGATCACTCACTCACTCGATCACTCTCATGACTCAGTCAATCACCCACTCGATCACATCAGTTGCTTGATCGCTCGATCACTCACTCGATCGCTCACTCACTCGATCGCTCACTCGATCACTCACTCACTCGATCGCTCGATCACTCGATCACTCACTCACTCGATCGCTCCCTCGATCACTCACTCACTCGATCACTCGATTGCTTGATCACTCACTCACTCGTTTGCTCGATCGCTCCTTCGATCACTCACTCACTCGATCACTCGATTGCTTGATCACTCACTCAATCGCTCGATCACTCACTCACTTGATCACTCGATCGCTCGATCACTCGATCGATCGCTCGATCACTCAATCGATCTCTCGATCACTCAATCGATCGCTCAATCACTCACTCACTCGATCGCTCCCTCGATCACTCACTCACTCGATCGCTCGATCACTCACTCACTCGACTCACTCACCTCACTCACTCGATCCTCACTCACTCACTCGATCACTATCACTCGATCCTCATGATCACTCACTCACTCAATCAGCCTCGACTCGATCACTCCACTCACTCGTTTGCAGCATCTCATTGTATCACTCACTCACTCACTCGATTGCATATCACCTCGACTCAATGCTCATCACTCACTCACTGATCACTCATGCTCGATACTCACCCTCCGCATCACTCCTCGATCACCTCAATCATTCATCTCGATCCTCTGAATCATCGCCTCACTATCACTCCTCACTTCGATCTGCTCACACTACCGATCACTCGAGCCACTCGACTCCGCCTCGATCACTCACTCACTCGATCACTCGATTCTCCTCACTCGACTCGATCCTCGAATCACTCACTCGACTCATCTCACTCGACGCTCGATCGCTCACTCATATCACTCACTCACTCGATCCGCCGATGCATGATCACTCACCACTCGAATCGCTCCACTCGATCACTCACTCACTCGATCACTCGATTGCTTGATCACTCACTCACTCGTTTGCTCGATCGCTCCTTCGATCACTCACTCACTCGATCACTCGATTGCTTGATCACTCACTCAATCGCTCGATCACTCACTCACTTGATCACTCGATCGCTCGATCACTCGATCGATCGCTCGATCACTCAATCGATCTCTCGATCACTCAATCGATCGCTCAATCACTCACTCACTCGATCGCTCCCTCGATCACTCACTCACTCGATCGCTCGATCACTCACTCACTCGATCACTCGATCCCTCACTCACTCGATCGCTCGATCACTCACTCGATCACTCACTCACTCGATCGCTCACTCGATCACTCACTCACTCGATCGCTCGATCACTCGATCACTCACTCACTCGATCGCTCCCTCGATCACTCACTCACTCGATCACTCGATTGCTTGATCACTCACTCACTCGTTTGCTCGATCGCTCCTTCGATCACTCACTCACTCGATCACTCGATTGCTTGATCACTCACTCAATCGCTCGATCACTCACTCACTTGATCACTCGATCGCTCGATCACTCGATCGATCGCTCGATCACTCAATCGATCTCTCGATCACTCAATCGATCGCTCAATCACTCACTCACTCGATCGCTCCCTCGATCACTCACTCACGCTATCGCTCGATCACTCGATTGTCTCGATCACCTCGCTCCCTGCTCGTTCACTCGCTCAATCGATCGCTCCTTCGAGCACTCACCACTCCACTCGATCACTCACTTGATCACTCACTCAATCGACTCGGATTACCGATCACTCACTCACTTGATCGCTTACTGATCGCTCGATCACTCGATCGATCGCTCGATCACTCAATCGATCTCTCGATCACTCAATCGATCGCTCAATCACTCACTCACTCGATCGCTCCCTCGATCACTCACTCACTCGATCGCTCGATCACTCACTCACTCGATCACTCGATCCCTCACTCACTCGATCGCTCGATCACTCACTCGATCACTCACTCACTCGATCACTCGACTCTGATCACTCACTCACTTCGTTTGACTCCGTTCGCTCCTCGATCACTCACTCACTTGATCGCTCATCTCGATCACTCACTCAATCGCTCGATCACTCACTCACTTGATCACTCGATCGCTCGATCACTCGATCGATCGCTCGATCACTCAATCGATCTCTCGATCACTCAATCGATCGCAAACTCCACTCATGCCCCGATCACTCACTCACTCGATGTCGAACTCACCCTCGCATCGACCCTCACTCACTCGACTCGTCACTCGTCTATCACTCGATCCTCACTCGTCACCATCACTCGATCTCGATACTCGACCTCACTCACTCGATCGCCCCTCGCTCACTCTCACTCTAGCTCACGCTCCTTCGACACCCGCTCATGCCTCATCACCTCACCCGCTGAGCGCTCAATCACTCGCTTCGACCCATTCGCATCACTCACTGCCATGCCTCGTAATTCGATCTCGACTCGACTTCGACACTCACTCACTCGACCTTCCAGATTGCGATCATCCACTCACGTCCGAGTCCTGATCTCAACCTCATCACTCTTCTGTCACCAGCTCATCATTCACTCACATCGTTATGCCCACTAACTGAATCGCCTCCTTTCGCACTCACACTGAGCCCGTCACTCACTCACGATCACTCGATTGCTTATCACTCACGTCAACATCCGCTACCCGGACTCACTACACTTGTAACGATTGCTGTATCATCACCATCATTCCGCGCTATCGAATCACTAGCTTCACTCGATCACTCGATTACTTATCATCGATCTACATCAATCTACTCGTTGACTGTTCAAGCTAACTCACTCTCAGCTCCTCGATCACTCACTCTACTCTAATCACTCGATTCGATCAAACTCACTCACTCAACAGTCTCGACTTACCTTGACGTCACCACACCTCATCACTCATCTGCCGACCTCACTTCATCTCGACCTCACTCTCACTCACTGGCACTTTTCACTCGATCGCTCCTTCACTCACTCGACCTCACTCATCACTCGCTACTCGATCTCCCTCAACTCACTCACTCACTACACCATTCGATTGACCTACTCAGCATTACTCGATTCACTCACTCACTGATCAACTCGCGCGTCACTCCATCTCACAGTCTCACACTCCATCCACTTCATTGCTCCATCACTCGAGTGTCCTTGTACTCATCCTTGCTATTCGCACTCAATCACTCGATCACTCACTCACTCGATCACTCGATTGCTTGATCACTCACTCACTCGTTTGCTCGATCGCTCCTTCGATCACTCACTCACTCGATCACTCGATTGCTTGATCACTCACTCAATCGCTCGATCACTCACTCACTTGATCACTCGATCGCTCGATCACTCGATCGATCGCTCGATCACTCAATCGATCTCTCGATCACTCAATCGATCGCTCAATCACTCACTCACTCGATCGCTCCCTCGATCACTCACTCACTCGATCGCTCGATCACTCACTCACTCGATCACTCGATCCCTCACTCACTCGATCGCTCGATCACTCACTCGATCACTCACTCACTCGATCGCTCACTCGATCACTCACTCACTCGATCGCTCGATCACTCGATCACTCACTCACTCGATCGCTCCCTCGATCACTCACTCACTCAATCACCCGATCACTCACTCCATCACTTACTCGAGCACTCATTTGATCACTCACTCACTCGATCACTCGATTGCTTGATCACTCACTCACTCGTTTGCTCGATCGCTCCTTCGATCACTCACTCACTCGATCACTCGATTGCTTGATCACTCACTCAATCGCTCGATCACTCACTCACTTGATCACTCGATCGCTCGATCACTCGATCGATCGCTCGATCACTCAATCGATCTCTCGATCACTCAATCGATCGCTCAATCACTCACTCACTCGATCGCTCCCTCGATCACTCACTCACTCGATCGCTCGATCACTCACTCACTCGATCACTCGATCCACTCACTCACTCAATCGCTCGATGATCACTCACTCGCACTCGCTCGATTTCGCTCGGTCGATCACTCACTTCACTCGATCGCTCGATCTCTCGATCACTCACTCAATCGCTCAATTCCTCACTCCACTTGATCACTCGATCGCTCGATCACTCGATCGATCGCTCGATCACTCATCGATCTCTTCGCATCACTTGCTTGCTTCATCTCACTCACTCACTCGCTCGATCACTCGAAGCGGATCACTCACTCACTCAATCGCTCGATCACTCACTCACTCGATCACTCGCTCCATCGCTCGATTCACTCGCTTTGATCACTCATCTCGATCACTCCTTCACCTGTTATCGCTGCAATCGATCTCTCTCTTGCGGCATCCTCGCTCCTTCAATCACTCACTCTATTGCTCGATCGCTCCTTCGATCACTCACTCACTCGATCGCTCGATCACTCACTCACTCGATCACTCGATCCCTCACTCACTCGATCGCTCGATCACTCACTCGATCACTCACTCACTCGATCGCTCACTCGATCACTCACTTTCACTACGATCGCTCAATTGACTTGATCACTCCACTCACCATGTCGATCGCTCCCTCGGATCACTCACTCACTCGATCACTCGATTGCTTGATCACTCACTCAATCGCTCGATCACTCACTCACTTGATCACTCGATCGCTCGATCACTCGATCGATCGCTCGATCACTCAATCGATCTCTCGATCACTCAATCGATCGCTCAATCACTCACTCACTCGATCGCTCCCTCGATCACTCACTCACTCGATCGCTCGATCACTCACTCACTCAATCACTCGATCCCTCACTCACTCGATCACACGTTTGCGCGATCGCTCCCTCTCGATCAACTCACTCACTCGGATCGCTCACTCGATCACTCACTCAATCGCTCAATAGCTCACTTCACTCACTACTTGCTCGATCGCTCGTTCGCTCGATCGATCGCTCGATCACTCAATCGATCTCTCGATCACTCAATCGATCGCTCAATCACTCACTCACTCGATCGCTCCCTCGATCACTCACTCACTCGATCGCTCGATCACTCACTCACTCGATCACTCGATCCCTCACTCACTCGATCGCTCGATCACTCACTCGATCACTCACTCACTCGATCGCTCACTCGATCACTCACTCACTCGATCGCTCGATCACTCGATCACTCACTCACTTGATCGCTCCTCTCGATCACTCACTCACTCGTTTGCTCGATCGCTCCTTCGATCACTCACTCACTCGATCACTCGATTGCTTGATCACTCACTCAATCGCTCGATCACTCACTCACTTGATCACTCGATCGCTCGATCACTCGATCGATCGCTCGATCACTCAATCGATCTCTCGATCACTCAATCGATCGCTCAATCACTCACTCACTCGATCGCTCCCTCGATCACTCACTCACTCGATCGCTCGATCACTCACTCACTCGATCACTCGATCCCTCACTCACACGATCGCTCGATCACTTAGCTGCTTGATCACTCGCTCAGCTCTTCACTCGATCGCTCACTCAAATCACTCACTCACTCGATCGACTCGATTGCTTGATCACTCACTCAATCGCTCGATCACTCACTCACTTGATCACTCGATCGCTCGATCACTCGATCGATCGCTCGATCACTCAATCGATCTCTCGATCACTCAATCGATCGCTCAATCACTCACTCACTCGATCGCTCCCTCGATCACTCACTCACTCGATCGCTCGATCACTCACTCACTCGATCACTCGATCCCTCACTCACTCGATCGCTCGATCACTCACTCGATCACTCACTCACTCGATCACTCGATTGCTTGATCACTCACTCACTCGTTTGCTCGATCGCTCCTTCGATCACTCACTCACTCGATCACTCGATTGCTTGATCACTCACTCAATCGCTCGATCACTCACTCACTTGATCACTCGATCGCTCGATCACTCGATCGATCGCTCGATCACTCAATCGATCTCTCGATCACTCAATCGATCGCTCAATCACTCACTCACTCGATCGCTCCCTCGATCACTCACTCACTCGATCGCTCGATCACTCACTCACTCGATCACTCGATCCCTCACTCACTCGATCGCTCGATCACTCACTCGATCACTCACTCACTCGATCGCTCACTCGATCACTCACTCACTCGATCGCTCGATCACTCGATCACTCACTCACTCGATCGCTCCCTCGATCACTCACTCACCCACACAGAGAGGAGCCGGAGGACCACAGTCTGATGATATGAACCTCTGTGTCTGCAGCTTCACTGGATGACGTGCAGCCGTGCACCTCCTGCTCCTGAAACTCAGACGCCTGATAATTCTCAGACATGGAGCGAGGCTGCAGACGACACTCGCTCGGCATGCTGGGATCTGTGGGAGCCAATGAACACATGAATGAAAGGTCTGAGTTAAATCTCATTTAATGGTGTGTGTTTCTCACCCTCTCCCAGACTCAGAGAAACACGGTTGGCGTGTATGATGTGTGTGAGAGAAGAGATGGAGGTGTGCCGCTGAAGAACCCAACGCAGCAGGACTTCAGGACGTCGAGGTAGAAACGGCACCCGCACCACACGCATGGACATGCTCACAGACACCACACTGGAGTTCTGAGACACCTGATGAACACAGATGCGTGATTTATATCTCACATAACTTGAAGCCGCTCTCAGTGTACATGTGAACACACCTGTATCAGCAGATTAATGTTGTGTTGCAGCCCTTCACTTTCTACCACCCAACGCACGGCATTCTGGGAACTCAGCACCAGAATCACCGGCCGGTTTACTGGACGAGAGAGGTTCAACGATCTCAGCAGCACAGTCACCTGACAGGAAACAGAACACCTGAGTCTGATGTGTGCAGACTGACAGGAAGTTCACAAACACAGACTTCCTGTACCTGTGTGTTTGAGGATTTGGCCGCTGAAATCACATGGGTCTCTATAGCTCCGCCCTCCCTGGCAGCACAGCCAATCCCTGCTTCCAAGCGCTGGAGCTGAGCCTGTACCGGATGCAGCGCCCCCACTGGCCACACCGAGCACTGCAGCTCACTGCTGGACACTGACACGCACACAATTTATGAATTAAATAGTCCAACTTGTTTTTAAATTCTAACACATTTATAAATCGTTTTAAATGCAAACTCTAACCATTACATTTAATTTTGCAATTTAATATTATTTTAAACAGAACTGTTAAAATGCTGTGTGTAATGCGATTACATCGTAAGTACCTGCAATAAACTACTTAAAATTGTAAAGTAATTCCAAACTTACAGAAATTAGTTACTTAATTTATTACACCCAAAAATGACATTAGTTTAATGAAAACGTGAGACTGCATAAAAACCCTGTTGGGAATTTTTTTTTATACTTTTGTAATAATAAATCATCCTTCAAGTACCTGCATTTCCAATTCTCGCCAGCAGAAGGCAGAAGAGAGTCCATGGCTTCATCATCCCTGTACCTTCACAACATTAATGGAAAGAAATTACAAACGGTCCAATGGAAAAAAAGTCAAGGCTCGTTTCCCCAGAAAGTGCTGATAACTTCATTTTAATATTTTGACAATCACGTGTTGAAAATTCTCCATCTCATGAACGCATCTCACTTTGACATACTTTGAATATTTGCCAAACATTAAGTTATTTTGTGTAAATATACAGTATTTTTCTTATCTGCATTTTACACAGGATGGTCACATATAAGACACAAACAAACTTCACAAAGACACAACTGATGTAGGCTACATCATTTACAATATAGTTTTTATGCGAAAATGTTTAGACAACATAATACAAAAATCGTTGTATTGCCAACCTCTACTGCTGTTACAGAACAACAAAAATGTACTTTAAAGAAAATCTCTGTCACAGCTCACCTGGCAAGATTTGGACACTCGTGCACCTGCTCACCCGAGACCCTCAGACTCTCATCAGGGGTGATCTGACAGCACGGGATGAGTTCACATCGGTCGATTCGAGTCTTCTGATCGGGCGAGAAGTTCGGGTCAGTTATAGTAGCTGTTGATAGAGGAGGCGGGGTCGCGCTGTGCAGAGACAGGCGCGCGTGCCGGAGGCGGGAGGGGAGCTCGCGCACGCTCCGCTGAGGGAGAAATAAACTGAGATGTGAGCGTCTAAAAACAGGTAAAAACGACAGAAACCCGCATAGTTTCGTGGTAAAGTGGTGTTCTGTTGATATTTGGCACTTTCCACAGCGCCCATGAAGCTTTTATGTAAAGCATTAAAGGATCAAATCCCCATCTGATCTTTACTGGGTACATGTGACTAATTCTAGCGTTTTTACTGAAACGGTACCTCCGTCCTAATTGACCGCATTACATATGATGAAGCAAATCGATTTCTGTATTTAAGATAATTCGTCATAAACTTCAAAATATCACGTCCTATTAACCGGTGTAGTTTTGTTGTTTTTTATTATTAATAACTTCATGGTAATCCATATTAAAATGCCCTCCATCTAAACCCTTTCTTCATTCTTGCTGCTGAACAGAAATCGTAACGTTTTAAAATAAATCACTGTTCATGGTTGTTCAGTTTTTTGGTCATAGTGACATGTTCGGTTGCATTCGTTTCAGAGAAGATCAGGTGGGGTTGGGATGAGGTAAACTTTTGCTAAACAATTTGCTTTTAGCACTGAACAGAATCCCAAAATAATGTCCATATATCTCCATGACAACTGAATCAAAAACCAACCATACCCTCCATTACAAACCTTTAATGTGCACAGCAAACTGTGGTTTGGATCAAAATTTCAAGATTTTAACATATGCACCACTACAGCATACATGCAAAACTACGTAAAACTGCAAAATAACACTGGGAATATAGCCTAACTGAATTACTGTTTTACTTAAAGATTATAACAAAGACAGAAAACAGTGATTTATTAATAATGATTTGTTATCGTACGATTAAATGTCAGTCTTTTATCTCGAGTTCCTTCTGTAAAGTCAACAATGTGGGAATGTAGAGAATCAGTACAGACACCGAGGAGAAAGAAAGCAGACAGACAGACAGATATATCAAGATGAAGAAGGAGTGTAAACATCTATAAAAGAATGGTCACTTATGTGCAAATGAGATAGACATGAGTGTGTTCTTTACCTTGAGAGGCACAGTCAGCTCCGGCCTGAAGATTGAACCACTGCTAAAGAGACACAAACAAACAGATAAAACCTAACAAGCGCCAAACAAACTGATCTGAGGAAAAAATCACAGGCCTGAGTTGAGGTTTTGTACATTTATATGAAATTTACATTACAATATGTTTTTTAAGTTTCATGTTCATTTTCAGCCGTTTATCCCTGTTGCAACCTGAAATGCATTGCTATCACCTCAGGGACCGCTCAGACGTATCACCATTGGCCTGAACAAAGAGTGAAATGCTTAATCTTCAATTAAAGAAGATTATTTTTCTCTTTGAGTGAGTCTGAGTGCAGAGTGAACACATGAATGAAGTCCAGGAGCAGCTGTGATTGAGAGATGTTTTTAACGCAGCCCAATGCTCAGACTGATGATGTTCACTTATGACATGCTTTGAGTCGTCCGGAGCGAGATGATTTGAAACATTCATCTTCTGCAGAGCTGAGCGTCCTCTCTCTATTGGTTCGTCATAAACTACCAGCAAAAGCATCAAGTGGATACAGTAGATGGATGTTGAGATGGCTTGAAACGCTTGCCTGTTTATCTGCTCTCAGGGCGAATGGTCGTCGAAAAGTTGTAGCTCATTCATTAGGACGCATGTTTCAAACTCTATCCATCCAGCAACATTTAAAGTGGTAGAACAGACAAATTTGAGTATTCTTTCTTCATTTGTTCATTCTCGTGTCGTGTCTTCAGAACAGAAAAGAAGATATTTTGAAGAATGTCGATAATCAAACAACACTGAACTCCGACTTCCATTGTATGAACACAAAACCATGAGACATTTCTCAAAATATCTTCTTTTGTGTTCCACGGAAGAAAGACACAGATTTACAAACACTCGAGGGGAATAAATGATGACAGAATCTATCACTTAAAAACTTAGTTTTGTTTTTCCTGTTATGTTCCTGACCGACAGTGTAGAAGATGGGAGCTTGATTTAGGGACGTCATGACCCTGTATTCCTCATCACCATAGATACATCTTCTTCTGAACTCAGGGCAATGATGAGAGATTATGTGAAACAGCTCTCCTTGTGTTTCTGTCATCAGTTTAACCTCGCTGAAAGCGAAACAGGAGCTGATGTCAAGCTGACTTCAGCAGGGTGTTAAATTAAAGACACCATCATGTTGATGTGATGTTTTTCTTTCTCCTACAGTACATACAGCACTCTCATCTACAGGAGAGAAAACAATGTCTCGTTTATGTAGGGACATTACTGCTCTGGATGCAGTTTAATGGGATTGAAATGGTTCATGCATTAAAGGGACACTTCACCCAAAAATGAAAATTCTGTCATCATTTACTCACCTTCCAGTTGTTCCAAATCTGTATAAGTTTCTTTGTTCTTATGAACACAGAGAAAGATATTTGGAAGACTTCTTGAAACCAAACAGATCTTAGACCCCATAGTAGGAAAAAATACTTTATAACTTAAACTTTTCTGTTGAACACGAAAGAAGATATTTTTAAGAATGTAAGAAAAGCAAACAGTTCTGGGGCACTTTTGACTACCATTGTCATTTTTTGTCTACTATTGTAGTCCATTAGGTCCAAGAACTGTTTGGTTACAAGCGGAGTCATTATAATTTTGGTTTTAGTTTTATTAATATTTTAAATGAGCTTTTATTTTTATATTTTTTTGTGTTAATTTTAGTTAAAGTTTTAACAATTTTGTTATATGCTTTTGTCATTTTATAATTTATTGGTTTATTTTTAATGTTGCTATTTAAGATTAATTCATTTTTATTTTAGTTTTTGTTTATTATTATAATTTTACAGCTTTAAACTTACTTCAGTTTATTTTTGAGGCAATATTTCAATTTTACCTCGACTTATGTTTTTCCAAAACAATGTAGGTCAATATTTTATTTTATTTCAATGAACAGGAAAGTTTTCAAAGTTAAAATAACCTTGGTTACAAGCATTCTTCCAAATATCATTGGTATTTAACCAAACAAAGAAATTTCTGTAGGTTTGGAACAACTAGAGAGTGAGTGATTTTTGGGTGAACTATCCCTTTAATGCTCTTCTTAGCACTCAAGATTTAGTCTCAGCGGATTTGACATGTCATTAGTTACCTGCACGGGTACGGTTGCTTGCGTTGATAATTTAGTATTTTAGCATGTTGAATCCAACCTGATGTCACAGAAATGTGTATCTATTTTTACAAGTGTGAATCGAACAAATAGTAGTACGTTTATTAGAAAAAGCCTCACCTCAAAACTTATTGACGCCTAACCGTGTGAAAACAGCAAATAAAACACGCAAAACCATGCATCACACAAATACATATGTAGTTACAAATTGCTGAGATTGTGTTGGTCAAACACCAGTCAAATGGAGACATTCTAACCTGATCTGATCTTAAAGGCGCAATGTGTAGTTTGTAGCGGCATCTAGTGGTGAGGTTGCGAATTGCAACCAATGGCTCACTCTACCACTCCCCCTCCCTTTCGAAGCACAACGGTGGCTGACACAGCACTAATATGTCATCATGTATTCGCTTCTTTTCCGAAGGAGATAACTTATTTATACATCGAGCAGTTCATCTGTTTAGGGCTACTGTAGAAACATGGTGAATTCCATGTAAGGGACCCGTAGATAGAAATAACTCATTCTAAGGTAATAAAAACATTCAAGGCCCTTATACACCTCTGAACACATAGTTACTGTATGTATATTATATTGCATTTCTGTCAACAGATCCTCCAAAAAACTACACACAGGACATTTAATAGAAGAACCACCACTACCACCACCATTCTTCAAAATCTCTCCTTTTGTGTTCCACAGAGGAAAGAAAGAAAGTCATACAGGTTTGACATGACATGAGGATAATGAAATGACGAAAGAATCTTCATATTTGGCAAAACTGTCACTAGGTTGTTTTTACGTTGTTATTTGGTTGTCAGCGAGAAAGTTAGAAGCGTAAGTCAGTTGTGAGATAACACAGATCCCCCAGAACAAACAACAACACCATTCCAGTGAATGAAGGAGTTACATACATGTGAATAAACCCCTTCACACTTTATTTCTGCATTTACAGCTCTCTGATGCCTCTGTGTGGTTACACGTGTGTATTACAGCACTGAATCGTCTCTGGAGACTGTAGATTAAAACAGAAGACGGATGAGAAAGACAGAGACAATTGCTGGGGTCAGTATCATGAAACTGAAGTTCTGGGTAATGTTGAATCCGAGCGGTCCATTGGTAAACACTTAAACAAAGAAACTGTTCGTCAGCATACTCCACAAAGCATCACATTATCTGGATTATTGAATTGAGCCTCTATAGTCCCCGTCATGAAGTCTTTACCCTGAACATCTCCTGTCGCACCTATGGGACGTGGAAGCGTTTATTCCACCTAAAACAGACGTCCATCATCGGCAGCCCTGTTCCTCTGAGACCAACAGCAGAGCCGGGGTCTCTCACGCTTATCAGCTTCAAAGTGAAGAGCGCCTGTGTGTCCTAACAGAGGTCTGAGACGTAGTCGAAGTCTCTGAAGAAATCCTGGTCTTTGCGCGAGAGGCTGCGGCTCTCACGGGGCGGGGTCAGGGCGGGGGCTTCATTGGTGAACTCGGCATCAAAGTTACTGACGTCCTCTTTATCCGTCAAGGCCGGGACGAACGGAGGAGGAACTTTCCCCTGAAGCAGAGCCTCAAAGTCCATGTTCTACAGAAAGAGAAAGAGACGTCACACACACACAGAGAAAACTAGGTGAACACGACAGAGAGAAGTTGTTCATACTCTGAAGAACGGCTGTTTCTTTATATCCTCTGCGTCTCTCTCACTGGAGCCCAGACGTCTCTCAGGATTACGTCTCAGCAGCTAGAAAACAAGAGCAACCTGTCAATCAAGGAACACATTCAATCACAGAGCAGCTGTGGAGAGAGAGGCGGGACCTCACCCGTCTCATGATGCCGATGGCGTCGGTGGAGAGGAATCTTGGGTACCGTACTTCATCGTTGACAATACTGTCAAACACTTCCTCCTCATCATCACCCGGAAACGGTGACTAAACACACAGACACACACGTCATGTGATTCATATGTATCTAGCCGAGGGTTTCTCAAACTTTTTAAAAGAGAGATTCACCCAATCAGAGCGAAGTCTGTAACCGTGGAAACGATGCAAAGCTTTATGAATGATGCAGTCAGATTCTGTGAATCGACTCTACAGTCTACAGTTTATCTATATTATGAATATGTATTTGGTGAGACTTCGTCATGGAGATGTAAAAATGTGGTAATAGTTGCATGTTTCATAGTTTCAACAAATGAAAGTCACTGTCATTGGCCAGATCAGGTGGAAATAATACTGTAACAACTCAACTGTATGAGTTTGTCATTTCTCGGTCGTTTCTTTGCCAAACACTTGTTAGGATTTTGGTGAAATTTTGGTTCACAAAAATCGTGACTTTCCTTAGACAAACAGTAATGACTTGTAACGGATCTTTTTGGAGACATTTGGTCCCCGGAGCACAGGACTTACCCACACCAAACACACACGCTAACGCTTACACACCTCTCCAACTAGCATCTCGTATATGAGCACACCAAAACCCCACCAGTCCACAGCTCTGGTGTAAGACGTGTCCGTCAAAACCTCTGGAGCAAGAAACTCTGGAGTACCACAGAAAGTGCTGGTCCTGTCCCCAAAACCCATTCCTACACACAGAGAGTTGAAGAAAGATCATAACTGATGTCTTTAGAATACTATGTGGGTTTGATCAGTCGGGTTGAAATGTTTTGATGATTGTCACGTGATGTGATGTGTGATGTCTCACCCTCTTTACAGAGACCAAAGTCTGCGATCTTCACATAACCTTCAGTGTCCAGCAGCAGATTGTCAAGCTTCAGATCTCTGACACACACCAGCAGAGACACATCATACACTCATGTGTGCTCAATGTTTTGTATTGTGGCAATGTGTGTGTTTCTTGTTCAGTTTGTGTGTGTGCTTACCTGTACACAATCATATTATCATGAAGAAACTGAAGCCCCAAAACTACACACGCAGCATAAAACCTGCAACACAACACAACACACAATTCAATTCAATTTTATTCGTGTAGCGCTTTCTACACTGTGGCAGCTTTTCGGGAATTTAAGAAAAACAGAAAGAGGTACAGTACAGTACGCGGTGTAATAGAAAGAGCAGGAGCATTCTAATAAAGCAATGTTGATGAACTTCTGAGCTAAAATAATATCAGCAGTCTCCCGGTGAGCAAGCCAACACGACGACAGTGGCAACCAAAACTCCAAAGATGAACAAATGGAGTGAAAACATCAAGAAAAACCAGACTCAGCCGGGAGGATCAGTTCTCCTCTGACACGTTACAGCTGCACCATTTCTGACATTCAACATCTACACTGTGATGTTTTACCACCGGATTGGTTGATTGTTGCGTCATGGGTTATGTGTGT